>NC_133617.1:25791010-26056010 GCF_048593235.1 Sminthopsis crassicaudata | reverse complement strand
TCATTTATTTATAGTAAGCCATTTATTATATGTTTATTATGTGTCAGGCAGTGGGCTAAGCTCTTTGAAAACAAATACAAGCAAATATAAAACAAATGAGAAAAAGAAATCGTGAAGGGCATCTGGAAGTGTGTGTTGGGGGGCGGCCATGGATGTGCAAAAACACAAATAGCAGGCTTGGAACTGGTGGTTTGGAAGAGATGTGGAGACTTGGATCTGGGCAGGATGAGATGAAAGCTCACCTCTCAGAGACCAGAGAAGTTCCAGGGTCAGAGTCCAAGATGGCAATAGGGATGAAGGGCAGAGAGGAAGCAGCAGGGCTTGAAGCTCATGGCCACAAGTGAGAGAAGGAGTTAAGTTATGTCAGTTGACCTTCTCAACAACCTTGGAAAACAGATGCTATTATCAACCCTATTTTACAAACCAAAACCCAGCAGGGTTAAGTGATTGACTATAATTGATATCATATTACTTGACTTCCCCATGGGTGAGGGAGGGAACAGGAGAGAAAGAGAAAGTTTGGAACTCAAAAAATTTAAAAAACAAATGATAAAAAGAAATAATAAATAAAAACAATAATAAAAAGTTGTGTTCACAAACTGCCTTTGATTCCTCCCCTTCCCCAAATCATTACCACTTCCCCTTCCCCAAAACAATTTTTAAAAATTTTCTCTGAATACAGTTTATATTTGTTTTTCTGTATTTCTACTGTTTCTCCCCCAGCAGAATATAAGCTCTTTGGAGTCCAGAGGATATTTTCATTTAAATGTTCATCATCCCCAGCAGCTAGCACGGTTCCTGGCCTTTGCTCACTGCTTCATAAATATTTGCTCACTTGATCGGAGGTTTAGGGCAAGAAGGGTCCTTGGAAATCACCTAATCACAGCGTGTAGAAAGGAAAGAGCTCTCAGAGGCTAATTCAACATCCTTTATTTTACAAACCCAGAGAAATTGAGTGGTTTCCCCAAGATAGGGACAGCAGTAGAGCATTTAAATCAAGATATTTTCCGTCCTCTCTCCACAGTCCCATGGAACTCTTTCAGTGGAAGGAGAACAATGAAAAGTAAAATTACCTATCCAAGGTCCCCCTAGTGATGGGAAGATGAACCCAACTGAAATATCATCCCTAAAGATCCACCATCGTAAGAGAATGGAACCCACCAAGTTAGCCAGCCAGGGAGGAAGATCGCACAAGGATAATGCTTCATTCACAGGCTTCCATCAGGGTCCTCAAGGTCAAATTGCTGCCTTAGCAAAGTGGACTGGGGGGAGGATGGGGATGGGAGAAGCTTGTGTAGCACCTGAGGCTGCTATTCTTGGTTCAGGCTGATGCTCTTAGCCCCCCTCACTTGGGTGGGCACCGAATTCACTTAACAATTAAAAATATCCATCCATAACCCGTTGTTCCCATGTCGGATTGATGGATTGCTGCTTGCTCATGTCAAATTGATGCATTATGATTTTCTCATTCTGGAACAATTGATTATTACTGCTGCTTTTTTTTATTTTTTAAAGTACAGCTTACTGGGCAATTATCGACACCATCCATACATTACGGACCTAATTCAGCCGACGCCTGACAAGCCGGCCTGGCCTCACGGCACCAAGTTAACCTCTTCCAAATTGCCCCAATCAGGAGGAGACCGGGAGGATGTGCTCAGGAAAGTGGGGGGGGAGGCGCCCCCTCCTCACTGGCCTTTGGGGCCAGCAAAGACTAAACAGTTTATGCCTCATCTTGGAAACAATTGCTTTCTGCTTTGAGCTTTAAGTGGATTCAGACCCAGGGGGTTGACTTGGGAGCAGTAGGAGGTCAGTGCACACACGCCAAGACATGAGCATGAAGGAGAAGGGGGGGGGCATCAAAATAAAAGGAGGGAAGAAGGAAAGGAGGGAGTCGTTGGTTTCTAACCCCCAACATCTGGTGAAAAATGGTCATGAAGGAAGGGGGCCATGGGAGAGAAGCCTCTGGAGGAGGAGGTCCAAGATTGTAACAGTGACAAACAAGGGCCCCAGTCCCCCCGCCCACCCCCAGTCTCAAATGTCATGAAGGGAAGTAGACAAGGGGAAGGGAGGAGGAGAGGAAGGAGAGGGAGAGAGGTCAGGACTCAACTCCCTTGAGCCAGAGGAGCTTCAAGTGTTTGCAGATGGGAAGGGAACGGAACGACATCCAGGTTGCAGACTCTATCTGGAAGCCGACCACAGAATGAGAGGGTTTTAAAAAAAGAATAAGATTACTCTGTGGGAAAAGGAGAGTTTCAGAGTTTACATTTCATGGGATCTCTGGCACAGAACTGATGGGGACCTGATGACTTCCATCAACGGGGACTCTTCTTACAGTGGGGGAAACTGAGGCTCAGAGAGGCAAGGCGGCAGCTTATAGATCATAGAGTTACTGGAAAGGAGCTCAGAGGTTTATGAAGTTCAGCTCCTTCTCAGTAGAGAGGGGGACCCTGGGTTCTAGAAAAGGATCATACTAGTGACTAAGGCAGGATCCGAGTTCAGGTTTTCCCTATTTGAATTGCAGTGCTCAGGAATAGTTTCCCCTGGATCACAGAAAGGGGATGCAGAAAGCAATGGGTCCTTCCCTCATCCAACCTGGGAAGGAACCAAGGGCCCTCACCAACCCCTAGCCCAGTGTCTATTCAGGAAACCTTTTCTCCTTCTCCAGCTTTAAAAAAAAAAAAAAAAAAAAAAAAAAAAAGAAAGAAAAAACAAAAACAAAACAAAAAAACAAACAAACAAACAAAAAAAACAACTTGAGGCTTGGCCAGAAAGGACTGAAGTAGGAGGTCAAGAAAAACCCAGCCCAAGAATTCCCAGAGCCCTTGTCCCCTTGACAGGTGATGCTCTGGAGTGAGAGCGAAGGGGCTTCTCCCTGAGCCACTTAGGAGCAAAGAGGCCGAGCCCAGCTCAAAAGGAGCCAGACAAGACGTCCAGACTCTGCCTCTCCTGCCAGCTCCTGCCTGGATCTGTGGCTATTTCAGTGTCCATCGATTTGTTTGTGTATTCACAGCCTGCCAGGGCCTCCACACACACACAAACCCTGGCTCTCACTGTCTCTGTCATTGTCTCTGACTCCCTCTGTCTCTGATTCTGTCTCTCTGTCTCTGTCTTTCTCTGCCTCTATTTCTCCCTCCTTCTCTCTCTTTCTCTTTGTCTCTTTTATTGTCTTCTCTGACTGTCTCTGTGTTTGTCTCTCTCCCTCCCTGCCTCTCTCTGTTTCTCTGTCTCTTCTCTCTCTGTCTCTCTCTCTCTGTCTCTGTCTCTGTCTCTCTCTCTCTCTCTCTCTCTCTCTCTCTCTCTCTCTCTCTCTGTCTCTCTCTCTCTGTCTCTCTGTCTCTCTCTGTCTCTGTCTCTCTCTCTCTCTCTCTCTCTCTCTCTCTCTCTCTCTGTCTCTCTGTCTCTCTCTGTCTCTGTCTCTGTCTCTCTCTCTCTCTGTCTCTCTGTCTCTCTCTCTCTCTGTCTCTCTCTCTCTCTCTCTTTCTCTCTCTCTCTTTCTCTCTCTCTCTTTCTCTCTCTCTCTTCTCTCTCTCTCTCTCTCTCTCTCTGTCTCTCTCTCTCTCTCTCTCAGTTTCTCCTCTCTTTTTCTTTCTCTTTCTCTCTCTGTCTCTCTCCCTTCCTTCCTCCTTCCTTCCCTTCTTTTTCCCCTCCCTCCCCCTCTCTCTTTCTTTCTCTATCTGTCTCTCTTTTTGTCACTCTCCCCCCCCTTCATCTGAGAAGCTGGCAGAGCTGGGATTCTCCCTCTCTTCCATTCTTTCTATTTAGCCTTCATTCCTTGACTCTTCTTCTTACCTTCCTCAGGAGACTCCCAGAAAGAATTTTTACCTCACTTGGATCACAAATGTTTTTATTCAAAAGGGATTGACTTCTGGTCTCTCCTGTCATCCTTCATGGTTTCCTTTTTTTTTCCCCTCAGATCTTTTACCAGAGCAATAGGAAGCTGTCTCTTGGGCAACTGGATGCCATGTGCTTGGAGGGATGCCAGTGTCCATATGAAATTTAGACCAAGGTTGAAAGGGATAGAGAGGAATTAGAAATGGGAAAGGACAATCTAGGCCTAAGGAACCTGCTCAGATTGAGGGATGAAGGTAGACTTCAAGTTAAGTATACATTAAAAACAACTTGAAATGGAACAGTCAATAAGCACTTATTCATTGTCTGCTATTTGCTAGCACTGTGCTAAGAGCAGAGAAACATGGAATCTCTTAACAGAAATATGGAATTTCAGAGTTGAGAGGGCCTCCAGCAGCTACATGGTATTCCATCTAGTAAAGTAATTGTAGCCCAACATCCCCTTCCTCCCTCACTCCTTCCTTCCTTCCTTCCTTCCTTCCTTCCTTCCTTCCTTCCTTCCTTCCTTCCTTCCTTCCTTCCTTATTTCCTTCCTTCCTTCCTTCCTTCTTTCTTTCCTTCCTTCCTTCCTTCCTTCCTTCCTTCCTTCCTTCCTTCCTTCCTTCCTTCCTTCCTTCCTTCCTTCCTTCCTTCTTTCCTTCCTTCCTTCCTTCCTTCCTTCCTTCCTTCCTTCCTTCCTTCCTTCCTTCCTTCCTTCCTTCCTTCCTTCCTTCCTTCCTTCCTTCTTCCTTCCTTCCTTCCTTCCTTCCTTCCTTCCTTCCTTCCTTCCCTCATATCTAATATTCCCCTTTTTCATCCCTTTTCCTGGTTCACCATATTACTACTCGGCCCCACTGAACTGGCCAGACACTTAAATACTAGATATTAAATTAATTAATTATCCCTTTCCACTCAAATCCATAATCTCTTCAGTCAATCCCCAAACTAACCCATTAGAGAATCAGTTAATTTCATCCATTTCAAATTGAACCAGGCAAGGCCTTTTGCTCTTAGTTTAATGCTTTCAATTCATTTAGTCATTTAAAGAAGTCTCACCTGAGAAAGGTATCAAGTCAAAATATCTTGTGAATTACTTAGAGTGGAGATATATGGTTGCTTAATTCCATTGCCACCTACCCTGCACTGGCTTTTTTTTCCCTTTGCAACATTATACCATACACTAATTATTCTCATGTTTCTCAGAGGATTAAGGTTTCACAAAGCAAATTCCCTTTCAGATATAGCTCAGATTAAATGACCTCTGAGATCACTTAGATTCTGTGAGTCTATAAAAATCCTGAATGATGCAAAGTAAAGTGAGCAGAAGAGTTTACACATTGACAATATTTACAGTTAAAACCCAACTTTGAATGACTTTAGAACTCCAGTCAACTTAATGATAAGCCCTGAATTCAAATGAATAAAAATGAAATCCACCATTCACCTTCTAATACAAAGAAAATGAACTTAAATGGCAGAAAGGACATATATATTCAGATATGGCCACTATGAGAATATGTATATTAAATTATAGTTTTGAGAAATTTGATTAATTTTTTTTATTTCCTCAATTAAATGGGTGGCCAATAGGTTGTTCATTTGTGTCTGACTCTTCACCACCTCGTTTGGCATTTTCATGGCAAAGATGCTAGAGTAGTTTACTGTTTCCTTTTCTACTTCATTTTACAGATAAGGAAACTGAGGCAGATAGGGTTAATTGACTTGTCCAGGATCTCATATTTAGTAAATGTCTGAGGCCAGGTCTTGAACTCAGGTCTTCCTCACACCTGGGCTGGTGTTCTATCTACTGTGCTACTTAACTGCTATGGGCAATAAAAGGGATAGATTATTTTAAAAAATTGTTACTTAAAATATTTTTAAATTAAAATGAAAAGGCATCTAGGATGCGCAGTGGATAGAGCACCAGCCCTGAAGTCAGGAGGACCTGAGTTCAAATCTGGTCTCAAACACTTAACATACTTCCTAGGTGTATGACCCTGGGCAAGTCATTGATCCCAATTGCCTCAGCAAACAAATAAATAAAGATAAAATGAAGAAAAAATTCTTAAGTTTGGTGCTAACCTCTCTCACTTTCAGTTCATATCCTTATAATCTCAAAGAAATCAGGCTTGTTTTCAATAGTTAATATGGCTTTCTTTCTTCCTGCCTGAGATGAAGTTCACAGAGCCTTGAAACAATTACAAATTTTCAAAAGACACTCATTAAATCAAATCAAGGCCTGTTTTTTGGTTAAGTTAGAGCAGGAGTTCTTAACCTGGGATCTGTTAGCTTGTGTTTTTTAAACAATAGTTTGATCATTATGTTTCAAAATAATTGGCTTCCTTTGGAATCCTGGGTATTTTATACAATCACTTAAAAGCATGATTCTGTGGAAAGGGATTTGTCCATCTAAAAGCCCTCCCCAGATCTCCACAGGGGTTGTTCAGGACACAAAGAAAGTTCTGAAACTTTTTATTAGAAAGAAATGGAAGGATCAGACTCTCTGCGTCCCTTCTGCACTATTTATGACTGACCAGTTCAAAGGTCATGTCCACAGGCTGTCTTGAGGGCTTTACTCCTTTCATTTCTTAGTTTATTAGGCGAGATGTCAGTCAACACTCAACCTTCTGCTCACGGGAAACTCAGAGAGGGCACCTGGAGGAGACCGGGAAGCTGAAAGCCAGAAGAACACGGCTTTAATTCAAGCTGGCAATAATGTCTTAGAATTCTATTAACTTGAGAAAGGAGATGACGCCATGGGGGGGCGGGCTTGTGGCTGTTTACTGACTCCCAAGGTGGGACATTAAGCCCAGGTTATATGGAACTGATGACGGTGGAGAAAAGGTAAAACGAGAGAAGCAGCATCCCATGGCGGGCAGAGCTCTGAACTTGGAATTGGGAAGACGGAGATTCCGATTCTGCCTTAAGTATCTTGCTGTCTGTGTGATCCTGGTCAAGTCACTTAATGCCAAACATAGACATAGACACATATATTTATAGAACATATAATATTCATATAATTATTTAATTTATATATATATAATATATTATTATATATATTATAGTATATATTATATATATATAATAATTTATATATATATATATATGTATATATCCCCCAGCACTTTCTCTGAGTCTTAGTCTTCTGCATAAAAAGGACATAAAACACCTACTTCACAGGATCATATGGTTCAAATATATCATCCTACCTTGGAATGACACCGTCCCAGACGTGATCTCCTAATTAAACAGTCTACGCCTAGACTCCTTATTTCTTGAGGATCTCCAACTGTATTTACTTCATTCTCAGCTCATTCATTGTCTCCTACACTAGCAACCCCTGGCCCTCATTATTGCTTCCCAGCTTCCTTTGTGTGCTGTCTCTCCCATTAGAATGTAAGCTCCCTGAGAGGAGGGACCTTCTTATTTTCTTATATTTGTATTCCTGGCACATAGTATAATGTCTGGCGGCATATAATAAATGCTTTAAAGAAGGTTCTATTCATCCAGCCCTCTAACCATCCATCTACAAATACACACCTATGTATATATAATATATACATAGGTGTGTATTTGTAGGTATACACACACATACACACACACACACACACACACACACACACACACACACACACATACAAGAAATTGAAGTATAAGGGGAAGCTTCATTCCCTGAGGGTTCCAGCCAGTAGAAGTTTTAGTATCATCGCTTTGGAGCAATGAGACATAAATACTATTTCGTTCCTCCCACCACTGCCTCCAACTTGAGAAAGTACCATGTTATAAGTCAGTCTATGGGAAAGTCCTTCTAGCTAAGAAACTTCCCTTGTGGTTACGGAGGCCCATCTCCAATATGACAAAAGGTTTTCTTTCCACATTTTCAGTATTTTCAAGAGCGTTTGGCCCTGGATGGAGATCCCTGTGCCAGGGGAGAGCTGCTTACCCCATTGGACAGCACTGACCATTGAGGGCACAAGCTTTTCCCTTTGGAGTAAGCATTTATTCAGCCAGAAAGTTTACACATCAAACATTTGGGGGAAAAAAAGACAGGGGAGAATAAAGCAGATTCTTTGCCCGAGACATCCCACTGACGTGCTAATCCCAAACAGAAATTGTACATAGCGTAGCTGTGTGCACGCAAGGCTCCCGACCAAGCTGGCCCCTTGTAGCCTCTGAATCCCCACCTGTTGTTCTCCAGCTACCTCGCATCGCCTCCCACCAGCAGCTGGGAAACCCAAAGCTGCCCCTTCCCTCTTGCTTGCTTCCCTTGCTTGGATGAGAAGATTTTCTTGGGTCTGGCCAGTTTTCTCCCCCTCCCCTCCAAACTCAATCTAGCCTTAAGTGACAGCTCCAAAGGGCCTGAAATCAGGCTACTGGTCACCTTAACAACCGGCAAAGCAAACAAAGCAGATACAGCAAAGATAAAGCAATGTGAACATGTACAAGGGGAGGACGGATGGAATATAGCACACACGCAACACACACACACACACACAGACATTCCAAGGGCATAGAAAAGGGGACTTAGACTGCCTATAATTAGAGGCTACCACATCCCTAAACAAAAGCAAACTTTTAGCCCTTTTAGCAGAGTTGCCATAGAAATCGGCCCAGCCAAGCACTCTTGCTAAACAACTCTCTTCCCCGCCTGACCACCACCACTTCAAAGCAAATATCTCTCATTTTCCTCCACAGGAAACATTATATTTGGGACCCAAATCTTTCACCCTGAAGAGGGAGGTATGAGAAATGAAAATTCAGCTGGAAAAACTCAAAAGCTTTTGCATGTCTGGCTTCTTCACAAAATACAGGAGGAGGAAAGAGAGTCCGGTTTCCAATAAATCTCGTTCCGGTGTCTCTGGAGGGGTGTTACAAGGAAGGATTGCAGACTCACTGAATCCCCTAACTGGAAAGGACCATTTGAAGAGTTCAGAAACTCCTGGGAGGCCGGGTCTATTTCACTGCTCACACTTGGCATCCCCAGCATCTCCCCAATGCCAGGGACATAATAATATATCCACAGGCAATGAATAACTCTGGTGGATTGATTGATTTTGTTGAGTCTATATCTGAACAGAAGTTCCCTTTGCATCATATTCAGGATGGGGTCATCTGGCTTTGGCAGAAAGATCTCCAGGGAGGGAGAACCCCCACCCTCCTGAGAAACAGCTCCACTTCTGAATGCCATTTATTGTTGAGGAATGTTACTTAACAGTAAGTCTTAAACCATTCACGACCTGGCCCCGTTTACTGTCCGGACTTATAATATATTACTTCTCCTTCCAAACCCTCCAGTCCAGTAAAACTGACTATTTGTTCCTTAGGCTGGGCTCTTAATCTCCAGTCCCCCATGCATTTATTATGGTTGTCCTTTATATGTGGGATGTACTATCTCCTTATCCTCTTAGGAGATCCTTGTTTTCTTAAAGTCCCAATTCAAACTTCTTTCTATAAGAAATCTTTCTCAATATCTTTACATCATCAGCTTTGAGTGTTTGTCCTGCTTCTCCTCCTCTTTCTTCTTCTTATTCCTTTTTTTTTTCTTCTTTTTCTTCCTTCTTCCTTCTTCTTCTTATTCCTTTTTCTTCCTCTTTTTCTTTTCTTCTTCTTCTCCTCCTCCTTCTTTTATTCTTTTTCCTTCCTCCTCCTCCTCCTCTTTCTTCTTCTTCTTCTTTTTATTTTCTTCTTTCATCTTTTCCTTTTTCTTTTTTTCTTCTTTTTTCTTCTTCCTTTTCTTCTTCTTCTCCTCCTCCTCCTTCTTCTTTTTCTTCTTCTTCTTGCTTCTTCTTCCTTCTTCTCCTTCTTCTTCTTTCTTCTCCTTCTTCTTTCCCTCTCTTGTTCTCTTTTTTTCTTCTTTTCCCTCCTGTTCTCCCTTCTTCTTATTCTTTTCCCTCTTCTTCTTCTCTCCCCTCTTTCTTTCTCTCCCTCCCTCCCTCTCTCTCTCTCTCTCTCTCTCTCTCTCTCTCTCTCTCTCTCTCTCTCTCTCTCTATATATATATATATATATATATATATATATATATATATATATATATATATACATATACATATATATACATATATATACATATACATATATATACATATGTGTGTATATATAAAACACATATATAACATATATACTATGTATAGTATATATTTTATTTATAACTAACACCTGTTCATCTGTAAAGAGAGAGACAGAGAGAGGGTCTATATTTTGTATATGACTAACACCTGTTTCAAAAACCTCTCCCACAGAAGCCATTGTTATTGTTATTGTAGCTTTAAAAGTCAAGTGGAATAATGTAGAAATGTCAATTGTAACCATCAGTTTGGAGTGTCTGTTCAGTGATGTTTTGAGAGCTGCTGAAGAATTTTTTTTTATCACAGTTGGAGAGAAGCGAGAGAAGACAGAGGAAAAAAAAAAGATTGGGGAGGGTTTCTTTCTTGATTGGGCTATTAAAACTTTTATTTCACAAAGGGAATGAAAAGATTTCTTGTAAAGGAACTCTTTGTTGGAAACTAAATGTTATAAGACTATGTTTTCAAAAGTGGAAAAAAAGTCACTTGCCATTTTACAGTAAAATTTTGATTTCATGGTCATTCTCAGAGATAAAATATTGTGGATTATCATCTATGGCTTTGGGTTTTTTTTTGCTTTTTATTTTATTAAAAATTATTTAATAACTTAGAAGATTATAATATTTAGTATACAGAGATATGAGTAACATATTGGGAGAACCTGCAGCAGTTTATTAAATGAATGAACTTAAAGCACATGTGAAGGTTCTATGCATATCTAATTGAAAGATATATTGAAATTTGTCAGTGAATGAGTAAATATACAAATATATTCTCTGAATTACCGGAGAACTCAAAATGATGTGATGAAATGTGGAAATCAGTCAAGTATTAGCTCAAAGAGTAGCCTCCAAGCAAGTTTGATTGGCCTGTATGACCCTGTTATATTTGGAAAGATTCTCCAAATCCTGTTATATATGTACACATCGTATCCCCTAGATAAATTGTACCTTTCCTCAAATTCAACTACTGTTTTTGTTTGTTTTATCTTATAACCTCAGGTCCTAGCATAGTATATGTCATATAATAGGTATTTAATGTGTTGATAGATTGATTGATTAAACTTGCTATTCTGGAATTTCCATCCATGGTTATTAGTTCTGTTCTTTGGATCAAAGATTATTCAGAGCACCTTTCCACATGTCCGCCCTTCAAGTGCTTAAGGAAAATTATCTTCCCCCTCACACACAATTTCTAAGTTTTCTCTTCTCCAAGATAAACAGTCTCCTTTAATTCCTGCTTTCTGTCACATTTAGATGGTGCAATGAAAAGATCTTGGTGTGGCAGCTTGGTCTTTCCAGAGCTATCTGAATGCTCTGCCTTTTCTCTATTGCATGCTCTGATTATCCCAGACTCACTGAGGTCCCTTGCACCTCTGAAGTCCCACAGAACTCAGATTATAAGATAAGAGCCCAAGCTAAAAATGGTCTTAGGAAACATGTAATCTCTTCCCTTCCATTTACAGATGAAGAAAGCAAGCACCAGAAAGATGAAAATATTTACACAAAGTCATGGAGGGGAGCAGATCTAGAATTCAAATATAGTCCACTTTTCTCTATTCATATTTCTACCTTCTAAATCAGGGCTTAATTGTTACCCATTCAGACTTTTACAATGGCCTTCTACAGGTTTTCGCTTCTAGACACTTTCCCCTCTCCATCTCATCCTATAAACGGCTGTCAAAATAATCCTCATGTCACTCACGGTCTTAAAAAACTTCTATGACTGCCTGCTGCTTGCCACATAGAATATAAACTTCTTTGCCTGTTATCCAAAGCACAGTTTAGAGAAAGCTCTAGATTTGAGGGAAGAAAATCTCGACTTTAAATACTTTAAATTATTAGTTGTGTGACCCTGGTCAGGTCATTTCTTTACTATAGTATCCCCTTCTTTATAATAAGTGACTTGAATTAAAATGCCACAGCATCAAACTCTTGCCAAAACAGATTAAAATGTATTTATGAAATGTTTAATAAATAAAAATACAATACAACATATATGATGTCAATTTGTGGTTTTCTAAGTCAATATGTAGGCCAAGAGGGCTCTATTTGTATTACAGTTTGACACCACTAAGCTAGACAGCTACAAAATGAGAAACAGTATGGTATAGTGGAAACAGCACAAGTTTTGAGGTCTAAGGACAGAGAATTAATCCCGCTTCTGATGTGAGTAGTAACATTGGGGTAAGTCACACACTCCAACCCTTGCTTTTCTAGTCTTCAGTGTTCTCATCGGCAAAATGAAGGTATAAACTCAATGAGTTCTGAAATCCTTTCCAGATCTAAAGCTATGAGCTTATTGTCCTTTCCTGCTCTAAATCCTCTGATTCTTGCAGAAAGAAAGAGAAAAAATAAGTAGACAGAAAGAAATCTGATTCTGAATGCATCACAAGGATGACCATACGTGTATATAAAAATATAAACATATAGAGAGAGATATGCATGTGTATACATCACAATCTTTATATATGTATATTTGTATAACATATTATATGCTTATATGTAATATTATATTTATTCCTCAAAGGCCTTGCCTGCCTCCCATCTGAATATCCATCCTCTTTATTCTTTGTTTTTCCCATTATAATATAAAATCATTGAGAAATTAGGACCCTCTTGCTCAGGTTTATTTATATTTTCATTGCTTAGGATAGTGCCTGGAACATAGTAAGTACTGAAGAACTCTCTCTCTCTCTCTCTCTCTCCTCTCTCTCTCTCTCTCTCTCTCTCTCTCTCTCTCTCTCTCTTTCTCTCTCTCTCTCTTTCTCTCTCTCTCTCTCTCTCTCTCTCTCCTCTCTCTCTCTCTCTCTCTCTCTCTCTCTCTCTCTCTCTCTCTCTCTCTCTCTCTCTCTCTCTCTCTCTCTCTCCATATTTCCCCCCCATATTTTTATACTGTATATATGTATTTTGATCTACTCATTCACAAACCTATCTATCATCTATCTCTTCATATCCTTGTCTATCCATCCATCATCTATCCATCCATTTATCTATCTCCATGTCTATCTATTCATCTATGTATCCAAATATCTATTCAACTATCTATCCATCCATCCATTTATCTATCTATCTATCTATCTATCTATCTATCTATCTATCTATCTATCTATCTGTCCATCCGTCCGTCCGTCCCTCCATCCATTCATCCATCCATCTGTTTATCTATCTACCTACCTATCAATGTATCCCCATATTTATCTATATATTTATTCATCCATCAATCCATCAATTCCTGGAAAAACTAAGTTCAAAGACTACACAAAAACCTATGCTGGAAGCTGAGGACACGCTGCTTGATAATTTCCATCAGTCCCTTTGGTCTCTGTCGAGACCCCCACAGAGCCCCAAGCCCTAGCTGCCTGTGCTCCCTGCAGAATAGCAGGGAAAGAGTGCCAAGCGGGGAAGACTATGCCCTTGGAAACATAGGGTCTACTATGCCACCTGCAGGACTCTCTAGAATAAAGTGACTTCTGGTCCTCATCGGGGACTAGGCCGTGAAGGCCTGGCCTGGGAAGAACCCAATCTGTTTTTCAGTCCAGCAGAGAGGCAGAGAGACGGTAGGGGGAGGGGACAAGAAGGCTCTCCCACTGATGAGGTCCAGCAGGAGAAAGATGCCAGGATGTCACTCCCTCTCCAGCTGTTTCCTGCCCGTTGCCAGGCAGACAGACTGATTCACTCGGGGTTTGGCGACAGGGAGAGAGGGCCGCTGCCTCCCACCCTGGCACCTCGTCTGCAGTCATTCCTGCCCTAGAGTCCTTGCCAGCTCCTAGGTTTCCCTGCCTCCAGATTCTCAGCCAATTTGATAGCTCACTCCGGATTGCCCATAGCTTCCTCACCTAATAAGCCATCTGGAAGGATTTTCCCCTGGCAAATGTCAGAATTCTAATACTGAGGTGGGAGTTGGGGATTGGAGGGGGGAAGGAAGTGGGCATTTTTAGCCTAGAAAAGACTCAAGGAGTTCATGGCTTCCAGCATTTGAAGGCCAGAATGAAAAAGAGGGCTTTACCTTGTTCTGTTTGGTCCCAGAGCAATGGGTGGAAGTCACAGAGGCCGGTGTTAGCTGGATATCAGGAAAAGAGTCAAATGGGGTCCTCAGGAGGTGGAGACTTCTCCCTCTCCCCTTGGAGGTCTTCAAACATAAGCTGGATGAATAGTTTTAGCCCATTATAGTGGAAGTTCCTTTTATGTATGAGTTGGGCTGGTGGTCACCTGACATATCCTCCATCTCTCAATTCTACAATTCTGTGATTTAAGCCAATGTTTTATCTCTTGATGCCTTTGGCCTTTGGGATTAACACTGTTCTTGTACCTTAAAGGGATTTATGATATATTTGCTACATTATTATGTAGATGAAGCCCTAGTAGTAATAGATATTTTAAAACTTGTTTCACTTAGGAGCTTTAGCCTTTATTTTTATTTTTTTACTGTATGCAAAGATAGTTTTTTTGCACTTATTTGTACAAAATCTTGAGATTTCTCTTTGTATCATTTCCAGATGGTTCTGATAGCCAAGAGAATTCTCTGACTATGGACAAGCCATTTCACCTTGCTCAGTTTTACTTAACTCAACTAGAAATTGAATACAATAATATCTATAGTGTAGGCCTAGACCCTAAAGGGAGCAAAGAAAGAGGGAAAGGACCGATTTGTACAAAAATTTTTATATTTACTTGTTTTTCAGTAGCCATAGACAAAAGTTAGAAATAGAGTGACCATCTTTTAAACAATGGCTAAATAAATTGAATGTAAATAAATATTGTGGAAGATTATCGTATCATAAGAAATGATGAAATGGGGGCAACTAGATCATGCTGTGTATAGAGCATCAGCTCTGGAGACAGGAGCTCCAGAATTCAAATCTGGTCTCAGATACCTGAGATGTAAATAACTGGACAAGTTATTTAACCCTGATTGTCTGCTCCCCCCCAAAAAAAAAAAATGAAGTGATGAAATAGGCAATTTCACAAGAAACTGAGAAAAATAAAGGAGGAAAGGAGAAGGAAATTAGGGAAGAAGGAAAAGGAAGAGGGAAGGAGGAACAAAATCAATTCCTAACAGATATTTTCTATTAGGAAATTGAGTATTTGAATGATTCTAAGCCAGACAGGGTAGATGGATCAGCTAGGTAGCACAGTGGATAGAGTGCTGGGCCTGATATCAAGAAGACTCATCTTCCTGAGTTTAAATCCAGATATTTCCTAGCTGAGTGACCCTATGCAAGTCACTTAACACTGCCTCAGTTTCCCCTTCTGTCAAGATGGAGAAAAGAAAACCACCCCAGTTCTTTGCCTTAAAAAGCAAAAAGGGTCACAAAGAGTTAGACATGAGTGCAAAACAACTAAACAACAAGAAACCACACATATTATTCTTCCCTTTTTTTGGATTCAGATTCAGAAGAAAGACACTAGACAGGATATTTAACTATTTATTTTTATTTTTGAAACAGAATTTGATTGTTCCAAATGCATTCAAAGATAGTTTTCAGCCTTCATCTTTGCAAAACCTTGTGTTCCAAATTTTTCTCCTTCTACCCTCCCTGGTACAGCAAGCGATCGTCAGATCTGGTTAAACATGTGCACAGACAGGATTTTTTAAAGGATTTGGCTTTTAATTTTCAAGAAAGTCACATCTGAAAGAAACAAAGAACAGGCCTATTTCTCTAAGAGTTTGGAAGTGATGCATGTGAATGGCTCACCTTAGAGCATAGAGATGAGGAGTTTTCTTCCTGGGTGGGATGTGGGGGAGGGAGATGACGCCTTGGGTTCGGGAATGATATGCTTCATGCATTTTATAAGAAGTTGAAGTCTGCCCATATTTGAAGGACGCAGACTGTGTCATCTTAATCATCTGCCTTTGTCCCTTTGTTGGGTGAAACATCTGGCCCCAAGCCGGGAACATCCCGAGCTTCCCTTTGCACATATTTGCTGGAGAAAACACCCCACTGTTTGCTTTCTCCTCAGAAGCGTGATGGGGATCTTCACAGGGCATGGAAGATCAAACCCCTTGAGGTGGTGAAAAGGCGGTCTCTCTTTCGCTCAGGCTTCTGGGGTGGGTACCAGCTAACCCTTTTCAGGGCTCACAGGAACCTCAAAGTCCAACCTCCTCACTTTATAGATAGAGGAAACTGAGGCCCAGAAAGGAGAAGCAATGGATCTGAAGGCAAGTCCTCTGCCTTTGGACTCAGTGAGTTATCCATAATGCTCCACAATCAAGAACCAGTCATGGGGTCAGAATGATAGTATGAGTGATCTGAGATATAAATAGCCAAAGACACCATGTTTTTGTGGTGGTTGTTGTTGAGTCATGCCCGATTCTTTGTGACCCCATTTGAGGTTTTCTTTATGGAGTGGAACCTCAGTTTTCCTCATCTGTAAAATAAGTGGGACTTGATATCTGTTCCAATTCCAAGACTATAATCCTGAGATTCGAAGTCACTTAATAGCTCTGTTTCATTTTCTTTAGCTATAAAATGATAGGATTGAATTAGATGACTTTTGATGTCCCTTTCAGTTCTGGGAATGTATTATGGCCTCTGCTGACATAATTAAGGTGGAATCTAAGGTGAAAAAAAAAATGGAATTAATAGGTTCTCAAATTTCAGAGTGCTGGATCTGGAGTCAGCAAGACTCATCTTGCTGAGTTCAAATGTGGCTTCAGACACTCACTAGTTGTGTGACTCTGGCCAAGTCACTTTACCCTGTTTGTCTCAGTTACCTCATTTGCAAAATGATTTGGAGAAGGAAATGGCAAACTCTAATATCTTGGCCAAGAAAATCCTAAGGAAAGTGACGAAGAATTAGACATGACTGAGAACAGAC
Source organism: Sminthopsis crassicaudata (assembly GCF_048593235.1). Classification (NCBI taxonomy): domain Eukaryota; kingdom Metazoa; phylum Chordata; class Mammalia; order Dasyuromorphia; family Dasyuridae; genus Sminthopsis; species Sminthopsis crassicaudata. The sequence continues at coordinate 26,039,295 of NC_133617.1, read as the reverse complement.
TCAATAACACAGTTCTCTGCATTTTCCTAAAAATCACCCCCCCTCCCGGACTTTCTGAGCCCCTAACAATGGAGCTATTTCCCTCAGTCTTTGTTTCTCTGGGGCCTCAATTCCATGCTGGCTCCCATGTCTGAAACTCTTGTCTTCCTCATCTCCTCCTCACCTCCTTCAAAAACCAGTTTAAATTTGACCTAATAGGAATCTTTCCTCACCCCCCTTATTTCCAGTGCCTTCCTTCTGCTAATTATCTCTAATTGATCCAGGAGACATTACATAGTTGCTTCCATATTTTCCCACCCATTAGATTGTAGGCCATTTAAAAGCAGGGACTGCATTTTGCCTTTCTCTGTATTCTCAACACTCAGCAAGGTAACTGGCACATCTAATAAATACTCAAAATAATAAATTTATTATTGACAGCTAAGTGGTTCAGTAGAGTACTGGGGCTACAGACAAGTTTAATCCAGCCTTAGATACTTTGGGGAATCTTCGGTAAATTGTGTGGCTTTAGGCAAATCACTTAACTTCTGCCTGCCTCAGTTTCCTTTATCGCAACATGGTGATACTAATTGTACTCAGGGTCATTGTAAGGTTCAAATAAGACAATATTTATAAAGCACTTAATATGGTGGCTGGTATATAGTAGGTGCTGTTTAAATACTTATTATTGTTGTTTTTGTTTATTTATCGACCTTGAAAGATACCATTTGTAGTATAACTGGTAGGTTATCATCTTTGATTCTCTGGGGCATTAGAGTTTAAGAAAACTGGGGGAAAAATGTATACATCTAACTAACAATAGGCCTCTTTTGAGAATTACTACATTTTCATTGGCTGACCCCTAACCTTGAGATGTTCTCTTTGCCTCCTGGCTTCTTGGGCTTCTTTCAAGTCACAGACAAAATCCAAAGCCTTTCCCACTGTTCTGGTGCCTTCCTTTCACATTATTTCCTACTTATCTAGTCTACAACCTGTTTTTTCTCTCTGGTTATTCACACATTATCTCCCACATTAAGATTATGAACTCCTTGAGAGCAGGGATTGACTTGTTTTTGTTTTTTCTTCAACTGTTTAGCACAGTGCCTAGGACATAGTAGATACTTATTAAATGCTTATTAACTGACTGGCTATTGTATGTGAGGAACAGCAGGTACACCATGCCCCAGGAGACTCCCAACTGAAGGACTTGGAAGTGTGCTGAATGACAGAGCCAGAAAAAGACCCAAAATGGAATTATTTTAGATTAGATCAAAGCTTCTTAAATGCTCTCCACTTAACTCTTTTTCCTCTGAGAAATGTTTATGCAGCCTCGATTATATAGTATACAAAATGGGCATATGAATGGAACATGTATTGATCATCACAATTTTGTGACCCTCACAATTTCTTATGTGACCCACATGGAGTTGTGACCTGCAGTTTAAGCTTTGATTTAGATAACCTGAAAGCCCAGAGAGTACACATACCCCCAAATGAAGTTTTTAAAGGTAATCAGGAAAAACAGTTAAGTCCTATGTCCCTGAAGCCTATATTCCATAATTTTCATCATCCCATTCTCTGTTACACAAACAAAAATTATTGGAACTCCCATATTCTGCTTGGTGGTAAGAATGTTGATTTAAGAATCAAAAGGTGGGGGTTTAAGGCTTTGCTCTTCCTAGCTATGTGACCATCAACTAATCATTTAAAGTATTTGGGCCTCAGTTTAATTGTCTGTAAAGTCATGATAATAATGCTTTTTAACAGTCAACTCATAGGATATCTTTGAGAAAAAAAAAATCTGCCATCCTTAAAGAAATTGCCTAATCATTGCTATTTCAATCATTTATTGTTATTTATCTTGTTCTTTCTTTATTCAATGGTGTTCAGATAGAAATAGTCCTAGGGAGTCGATGCTATTAATATTTTTATTTATCTTGTTCAATAGGTTTGGGTCAGAAATGATCTTGGGAGTGACTTGCGTGTTTTGTGCCGAGTGGACCAATGTTAGAGTGATCAAGTTACTCCTTTTTATAAATGAATAAAAGTTTTTGATTGTAACTTCATCCTGTGAATATTCACTAAAAGCATCCTCAAACCAACTTAAGTCATAAATAGGAAGATGGGGGTTAAACGTACCATGTTTTTCTCCCATATGGGATTCTCCTTTGCTAAGTCTCTATACTTGAAAACTTTTCAGTCCACACCATTTGGAGATTATAAATATTAGGCATAACAAGATCTAGTAGAAATTATTAAATGTCAATGGATAAATCGTAGGACTGAGCAATTGTAAGCAACAATTTTATGCTTACTAAAAATCTAAGAAGTATTACCATTATTGTTATTATAATGAATAAGCAGGTCATTCTTCTTATCTTTTCTGATGGAATTCAGGTAAAAATTGGGTCTGGGACCAGTCAAACTACAGATATTATTCTTATAGGTTTTAGGTTTAAAATCCTATGGACTGTTGGGTAAATGGATATAATGGCTCTTCTTTGTAATAGAATAAAAGTATTGGTACTCTGTAGGCTCACTAAAGGCATACATTTAGTAACAGATATAATGATATCATTTATCATTATCATATCATTGTCATTTTGTTTGATGGATTTCATAAAGATACCCCCACAACAAATTACGATCCTGTTATTATTCTTTTATTGTTTGCTTGTTTGCTGTTCTGCAGATTTTTGTATAGGTGAATAAATCAGTTGCTTTTTTTTTTTTTTTTTGTAATTTTTTTGTAATGAATAAAAGAATTGAGGTGTATGTCCATTTTCTGCAGTCTCACTGAAAAAAATATCTTCAGGATAACTCCAATGGCAGACAGGATTATGGGAAGGATATATGCTGCATTCTGCTTCCATACAGTCTTCATCTCTATATTTTCAAAGCATTTGACTCTATGTAACTTGGAAATTAAAAGTGTTTGGTACAGCAGCACCTATTAAATAAGTCGCTTGAGGGTGTAGATCAATGTTAAGCCTGGCTGATGGTGGGTGGGCCACATGAACACATAAAAATCAATTAAGTGCTTAATATATGGCAAGTATTATGAAAGGACTTGGGGTACAAAAACAGAAAAAAAAAAAAAGGATATAAAGCCTGACCTCAAAGAGTTTACATTCTCTTGGCAGGTAAAAGATAATTAGCAAGGAGATGAAGGGGTGCTAAAACTACATCATTAGCAGAAGTTTATTAAATTCTTAATATGAGCTCTGCCTGATTGCAATTACAAAGGGCTATAGTTTTTTGCCCTCAAGGACTTTTCGCTTGTTTTGAGGGGAAAAAAAGGCATATAGAAAATTTTAAAAGTATCTAATAATAACAGATTGAACAGGGCCATGGAATCATTGATATATTGATTTTAAAACCACAAATTAATATTGTTTTATTGTATTTTTACTACATTCATAAGTAGTATTAGGTTTGTGTTTATTTTGTTAAACATTTCCCAACTACATTTTTTTATTAATAGTTTTTATTTACCAGATATATGCATGGGTAATTTTACAGCATTGACAATTGCTAAACCATTTGTTCTCATTTTTCCCTTCCTTCCCCCCCCCCTTCCCCAGATGGCAGGTTGACCAATACATGTTAAATATATTGGAGTATAAATTAAAACCAATATATGTATACATGTCCAAACAGTTATTTTGCTGTCAAAAAGAATCGGACTTTGAAACAGTGTACAATTAGCCTGTGAAGGAAATCCAAAATGCAGGCGGACAAAAATAGAGTGGTTGGTAGTTCTATGTAGTGGTCCATAGTCATCTCCCAGAGTTCTTTCACTGGGTGTAGCTGGTTCAGTTCATTCCTGCTCTCTTGGAACTTATTTTGTTCATCTCATTGTTGAAAATGGCCACGTCCATCAGAATTGATCATCATACAGTATTGTTGTTGAAGTATATAATGATCTCCTAGTTCTGCTCATTTCACTCAGCATCAGTTCATGTAAGTCTCTCCAGGCCTTTCTGAAATCATCCTGTCCCAACTACATTTTAATCTGATTCAGCCACACTCAGGAGTTTTTCCACTCATTGGGCCAGGAATTTGACATCTCTGGGATACAGGATGCAATGCTGGATTTGGTGTCCAGAAATCATGGATTTGTATCCTATCTTTGATACTTATTAGCTTTATGACTCTGGGCAAGGCACAAAATCTCGGCAAGTTTCACTTTCCTGATCTGTAGAATAAAGACAAGAACTCAATGGATTTTAAGTTCCCTACCAGCTATTCTAGTCCAGTTTCTTTATCTTTTCAGATAAGGAAAATGAAACCCAAAAGGTTAAGCACCTTAGACAGCAACAACCATCCCCTTGTGTTATATAGATCAGGGATAGGGAACCTTTTTGCTTCCAAGGGCTATTTGCATGTATATAACACCATTCTGGGCCATACAAAATTATGACTTTAAGAACTCAAGCAAGTTGTCGGACCTAGCTTTCAGCTCCTCATCAACGGAGATTGCATTAACAAATGATTCTGCAAGCCTTACATGACCCATAGGCTGATATTCCCTACCCTTTATAAATGAAGCAAGAAAAAGACCATTTTGCTGTTTTTGAGTCCTCTTAATTGTGGCCAACTTTTGAGATATTCTTAGCAAAGGAATCAGAGTACTTTTCTATTTCCTTCTCTAGCTCATTTTACAGCTTTGTGGCAAACAAGGTTAAGTGACTTGCTTAAGACCACACAGTAAGTATCTGAAGCCAGATTTGAACTAAAAAAAAAAAAAAGAGTCTGTACCACCTAACTGCCTTGTCAATGGACCACAGGATATTACAGATAATAAAAGCTTGCATTTACATAGTCCTTCAAGGTTGGCCAGACATTTGCTATACATTGCCTCAGTCAATTCATAACAGTCTTGAAATGTAGACACTGTTGATGTCCCCATTTTATAGGTCATGAAAATGAGACTCCAAGCAAATAAGTGACTTGGTTCATTGATAATTTATCTGAGGGGTTCCTAATTTTACATTTAACTGGCGATATCCCCAAGTGGCTAATAGAAGATTTGAACTCAGGTTTTTTGATTCTAAACCCATTGTTCTTTCCACTACAAAAGGCAGAGTTAACAATTACAATAGGATTTTGGAAGAGGAAAACATTATTATGGGGTTGGAATGATCAGGAAAAGTTGCAAACAAAACATGGGGGGCTGCAGTTGGCCTTAAAGAAAAAAGTAGAGAGATGCAGTGGATAGAGCACTAGCCTTGGATTTAAGAGGAACTGGGTTCAAGTCCAGCCTCAGACATTTAACCTTTCCTAACTGTGTGACCCTGGACAAGTCACTTAATTCAATTGCTTTGCCCCTCCAAAACAGTAGAAATTAGAAATGCACAAAGAAGCAAGGATCAAATTAGATCTGACATGTATACATATATTGTATTTAACTTATACTTTAACATATTTAACATGTATTGGTCAACCTGCCATCTGGGGGGAGGGGATGGAGGGAAGGAGGGGAAAAGTTGGAACAAAAGATTTTGCAAGGGTCAATTGTCATGTGAAAAATTACCCATGAATCTTGTAAATAAAAAGCTATAATTAAAAAAAATTAAATCTGAGAAGCAGCTTAATATAGCATGTAAAGATCTGAAAGGAAACCAGAAAGTCCTGGATCCAAATCCTGTCTTGGACATTTGCTGCCTCCCTGACCCTGCACAACTTATTCCATTACTGTCTCAGAGCTGGAAGTACCCCTCTAAGACTATGGATCACAAAAAGATACTAACCAGCATTGATAAAAGGAGTTTTCTTATTTGTTCCCAAACTGATGAAACCATAGATTTTGTACTTTATTCCTTAATAACCAAAGTGCGCTCGTCCTGATAGGAGATCTTTACGCAATGGTTAAATGTCCACTTCTGAGGGATTCATATTCGGATGAAGTTGCACTAGATATCTAATTCTAGGAGTTGAAGGAGTGAATACTGATGTCAGTCTTGCAAGCTACCAGCCAAGCTTGACTGCGACAGGTGAATCTGAAAGGTCCAGAATGGGAAAGAATGGGCGAACCTCCTTCTGAACTTTCAGCATCGACTTTGGGTCATACATTTGGAATTGAGGTTCTGTGACAATCATGTTGACCAGTGTTTTTCTACAGACTAAGAAACAGAGATCAAAGGAAAATAAGTGATCCAGAATCAAAGATTTAGAGCTGAAAGGAGCCATAGATGTCATCTATTCCAAATCCTTATTTTATAGCTAGATAAGGAAACAGAGAGGTCAAATTATTTCAGATTACAGATTTAAAGGTAGCAGAAACCTTAGAAGTCACTATATCTGGCCACTGGACCTAGATGGTTCTGGAAGGGGAAAGTGAGACAGGTGACCTTGTACTCCTTCCCTCCCTTAAATCCAATTTGTGGGCAAGTCATGACATCACCTCTGGATATCATGGTTTTCTTCTAGAAGGAAGGGCAAGCAAGTCCAACCTCTTTTTCCTTTAGATAAGGGACCTGAGACCCATAGAGGTTGAATGATTTGGAATTACAGATTAAGACAATTTACTATAACTTCTCTTGTGTTACAAATGAAGAAAACGAAGTTTTAAGAAGAATAAATTATTTGTCTGGGTCATTCTAAGTAGGAAAAAAAAAAAAAAAAAAGCAATTCCACCTTCTGTCCAACTGTGACGGGGCTCCTGACAAAGTCTTCTAACTACGAAGGGTTTGTCATCCTAGCTTTAGTAGGAAAAGTCCTTCTAGTCAAAAACCTCTTCCACGTTTGCCTTGGGATTGAGTCAGTGGGCCTCAGCTGACTGCATCACTGCCTTGATCTCGCTAGACCTGGTCACTCCTGGGCAATCAGCTGGCCCAGAGCCAACTTCCCACACTACCCCAGCTCTTTGTACTCTTCAGTTTAAAAAAAGCACACACACACAAAACCCTACCAACTCTTTTAGTGCAATAATGACACACCTCAATAGATCGTGTGTGGTTTGATTTAGCCATGTCACCCTCCCCTCTGGGCTAGTGAATGCACATTGCAAAAGACCAAAAAAAAAAAAAAACTATTAAAAATGTCAGTTTCAGATTCTCAGATATGCAGCTGGGTAAATAAAGCACATGGGGATGTTTTTATTAGGAGCTTTATGGCTGTGCTCACTTAAATTATGGATTCGAGGGGGAGGGGGAGATGGAGTGGGGGAGAGCCAAGGGTGGGGAAGGAGAGAACAATCAGATCCAATCCGCTTCCGGGCCTGCTCAAGCCAAGCCATCTGGTTCAGCGGATGGGGGAAGCTTTAACTATTTGGTGAAAATAGGGATATGTATATTTGTCTTTTCGGGAGATTTCCTTTCTCAACAGTAGAGACGCTGATTCGTCTGTTCTTTTGCTTTTCAATAGAAAGTTCCACACCCATTCCCAAGACCTACTCCTAGAGCTAGAGTGGGAAAAGATGTCAAAGGCCACCACCCATTTTACAGATGGGTAAAGTAAGGTTCAGGGCAGGTAAAGGACTAGTTTAAAGTCATATGAGTAGTAAATCTCCAAGATGGTAATCAAAGTAGAATCCTCTGCCTTCAGAGCCAGTGTACTTTCCATTGTACCATGATACTTTGCTTGTGATAATAAATATAATAAAGTAATAATATATATTATATATATAATTATATCAATTATATATATGTAATATATATAATGTGATAATAAATATAATAAAGTAATAATATATATAATAATGATAATATTTAATAATATGAAAATTGTCAATAATAAATAAAAGAAAGAATAAAAAATAAGAAATAAATAATCAATAAGTATTTTATAATCACCTACTATGTGTTGGGGTACAAAGGCAAAATTGAGATATCTACCCTGAAGAAGCTTACATTTTGTTCAGGAGGGGAGACAGTATGTATGTATATAAGTATATAAAAAGTAGAAGGACAGGGTTGCCTCTTACACCAAATAATTCCAATATCATTTTGTAGCTGGGATCAACATCCATTGGAAGAAACCAAATTGAAAGAAACCTTGGGTTTAAAGTCAGAGAAATAAATGAGCTGGAATCCAGGCTCCCCGAGCAGTTAGCTGCATCCCCCATAGACAGGTAGTTAACTTTCCAGTCCTAGGTCTCATGCTTCATTCATAGCTTATGGTCCAGGTGCACATGGGGTAGATACTGGATCCCATCAAAATACATGGAGAGAAGGGAAGAACATTTCTAACCATCAAAACCATATGAAAATAGAATGGAGTTCTTGAGAAGGAAGTGGATTCTTCCCTACTGGAGTTTTTAAACAAAGTTTAGATGATTATTTGTCAAAGGTATTACAGAAGGGAATTGTATGGGTTTGTATGACAGATGGGTTATAAGGCCTGAGGTCCCTTCTGGCTCTAAGAAACTGGGATTGCATGGGAACATAGATGAAGTCTCATCTTTGTCTTCATAATCCCAATACCCAACAATGAGCCTCGCACACCACAGGTACTTAATATATATCAATTGGTTGGTTGATCTCCATTCAACTCATTTAATGTTTCTTTTATAGCTACAAGTCATGGAATAATGTAGTCTGAATAATTGACATATTGACAAAGACAAAGGAGAGGCTGGAACATATTACAAAACAGGAACTCTAGTAAGAAGAATGTCATTGAAGAAATGTCCAAATTAAAAGGAGGAGGAGTTGGTGTCTTTGTGAGAGGGAAAAAATAATTTGTAGAAATGCTGGGTATACCATTGTTATATCAGCGAGAGGGAGAAAAAGGGTGAAGAGAGACAGACAGATAGCAGACAAAGAGACAGAGACAGAGAGAAAGAAAGAGACAGAGAGAACAAAAGAAAAAGAGAAAAAGAGAAATCTAAAGAGACTGACAGACACAGAAAAACAGAGACAGAAACAGAGAAACAGAGGCAGAGAGAGACAGAATTGGAGGATCCAAAGAAAAACAAATCCTATGATAAAACCTGTGATAACAAACCTGTGACAAAATCACAGACCTTTGAAAAAACCTAAGTATTTGATTATTATCTATGGTGAAAAAGAAATAAATAATATTATTTTTTACCATTAAAAATACTGGTGATACAAAGATGAATAAACAGAAAGATACAATCTCTATATTATTGTTCTGTAAGAAAGGATCAGCAGGATGATTTCAGAAAGGCCTGGAGAGACTTACAGGAACTGATGCTGAGTGAAATGAGCCGAACCAGGAGATCATTATATATTTCAACAATACTGTATGATGATCAATTCTGATGGACGTGGCCATTTTCAACAATGAGATGAACCAAATCAGTTCCAATAGAGCAGTAATGAACTGAACCAGCTACATCCAGGGAAAGAACTCTGGGAGACGACTATAAACCACTACATAGAATCCCCAATCCCTCTATTTTTGTCCGCCTGTATTTTTTCTTTCCTTCACAGGCTAATGGAACACTGTTTCAAGTCCGATTCTTTCTGTACAGCAAAATAACTGTTTGGACATGTATACATATATTGTATTTAACTTACACTTTAACATATTTAACATGTATTGGTCAATCTGCCATCTGGGGGAGAGCTGGGGGGAAGGAGGGGAAAAGTTGGAAGGAAAGGTTTTGCAATTGTCAATGCTGAAAAATTACCTATGCATAAAATGTTTGTAAAAATTAATTAAATAAATCAATTAATTAAAATTTTTTTAAAAATTAAAAAAGAAAGATATAGTCTCAGGATATTTTAGTCTAATTGGGTTTCCAGTAATTGAACTATTAAAGAAATATCACCTATAAAAGTATTTAAAACACTGTTAAAACTAGAGATATCTTTGGTATTATTATCACAATTATTTTGAACTTTTTCTCAGATGGGGAGAACTGAGTAAAGAATAAGGGGAAATTACAGACCAGTGTCCCTCAAAATACCACACGTGAACATAGGTCAGCGTTTTCATTACCTCAATCTCGGGATGGATCTGGGATCTCTTCCATGTGGGTGCTCCCTCCCATAATCCAGATTGCCACCCAGTCATGCCCTCCTCTCCTTTGATGAGCTTCCAGTTGTCTTGATTCTACTCAGTAATATAATAGCTCACAGTTATGTATGAGCTTCTGTAACACTTTAACACACCTAATCTAATTAGAGCTCCACAGAAACCTGTGGGGTTGGTGATAGGTTTCATTATCCCCTTTTACAGATGAATAAATTGAGGTTCAGAGGGAGCTAAAAAGACTTGTTTAGGATCACATAACTAGTAAATCTCAGAGGCAGGATTTGAATCCAGCTATTCCTAACTCTACTCCAGCTCTTCATCAACTAGCTCCTGCCATGCCTCTCAGGGAAATTGTTTCTGCTATTGTACCCTCCAAAACACACTTCTAGTTCCCACCTTGAAGCTGTCTAAGTTGGTGAGGATTCGCTACCTGTTGCTGACCCCAGCAACAGTCGTCTTCCTGCCATTCCATTGCAGACATCAAAGTCACAATTTCATGGTCCCCTCTCATGGTTCCATTCACTATCCCTCTGACTTTAACCTTCCCTGGTCACCTTTATATGTACTGTCTCCCCCATTAGAATATAAGTTCCTTGAGGGCAGGAACTTTTAGACTTGTATCCCCAGTGTATCCTCCAGCACACTGAAGGGATAGAGTAAATATTTATTCGTTCTTTCCATTCATATGTTCACTCACTCATCCCGATTTTCAGAAGAGACTTCGGATAAAATAGCATATCCCATTGGGAGTTTTAAAAAACAGACAATGGAGAGGTTCCAGATGTGCCAGACCTGAGAAGGATACTGTATTGGCATTTGAAAGCATCTGCACACATTTACACAGCACATTCTCATTTCAGGGTAGGCCCAGTTTACACAGTAGAGGAAACGAAGGCCCACAGAGTTAAAGTGACTTGCCTTCAGTTGGCTATTGGCAAAGCTAAGAGTGGCATTCAATTTGGCATTCAATTCTCTTGGCTTTTGTCCCAGGGTTATTTCCACAACATCTATTTAAATCAGGAAGAGAATGAACCATAAACATTGCCAGGCTCAGCAAGACATGTAAGTAGAAGAAAAATTGTCAACAAATTGGCAAAGACTCTGGCCAGCAGTTACTATATTGGCCATTGTCTCTGAGGGAAGGAAATAACCTGATTCATCTTAAAAGGAGAGGAAGATCAGGTAAAATAAAGATAGGGCCAAGATTCTCTCTAATGGTTTCATTGGTAGAAGGAATATCTAAGAGAAAGCACTCCTCTTAATGTAGGTCAACAATTTTCTGTGCAACTTAAAATCTTTAAAGAGTAACCTAGAGAACTAAGGTTGTGATATGTGGGACTTGAATCTAAATCTTCTGCCTTTGAAAGGTGCTCTCTTTTACTACATAATTCTGCCTCAACATAAAGAAAACAGAATAAGTATTTTCATCCTATCACCAAAGTCCTGCTCTGGTGCCTCATGATGCCATGAAGTTGACTTTGGCTTAAAACTAGGATCAAATATTATAGATTTAGAACTGGAAGTGACTTCAGTAGCATAATCAACCACCATTTTGCAAATGAAATTCATGCTCAGAGAGATAGGTGACTATCCTAGGGTCATACATCTGATGTGTAATTTGAATCCAGGTCCCTTCTGACTACAAGGCCACTGCTCTACTTATCATGCCATACAGATTCCCAATGTCAATGTGAAAGATCTACTACTATACTGAAATTTTTCCTGACTTTTTACCTTCCGGCCATGTCCAACTCTACATGACCTTATTTGGAGTTTTCATGGCAAAGATACTGGAGTGATTTGCCATTTTTTTCTTCATCTTTTATAGATGAGAAAACTGAGGCAAATAGGGTTAAAATATCCTGCCCATGGTCCCTCAACTCATACATGTCAGACATTGGATTTATATTCAGATCCTCCCAACTCTAAGACCAGAGCTTTATCCATTGTTCTACCTAACTACTTTTTTTTCTGTCTTACGAAAAGACATTAAAAAAATAATACTAATATTTGGGGGCCACAAGAGGAAAACAAGAGCATAATTATGTAAACAGTTCCCACCATTATGTACCCTAATCAAGCAAGGTATGGATGATCAATTTATATAATCTCCCAAGTGAATTAAGAAGTCAAGTGATAAATTAGAGTAGCACAGTGTTGAAAGATTAATGATGTGGTAGTACAATTCTGTGAAAGGCAGGTAGTAAGTTAGCAGGTTGACAAAAATATTGTTAGCAGGACATGGTTAAGGAGCTCTTACTAGAACAGACTACGGAGTTGAGCAGATGTTTTCTATTGTCAAAGAGAGCATTCTTTTTGCACAGGAACTTATTTCTCCATGATCTCTTTAGTTAGCAATATTGTCTACCCACAGGTCTTTGAAGTTGTGTGGAGAAGCACAATAAGGGCGGTCTGATTACACAATTACACAAATGTGGGCAGGTGCTGCCAAGCTAGAGAATCTGTGAGCCAGGATTCACCAGCCTGGCTTAAACATGTAGAGGCTCGTTAGGGTTTGACCATCGGGTGAAGAATTTCTGATCACAGCTGTTTAAAAGACTGTTCACTATGGGGATGTCTCTGCGACCTCTGTAACTTTAGAAGGGTTGCCAACTGTATCTGAGAAGGGAATAATCACCTTCAGAATGTACGGAACATCAAAGTATTAAAATAGGCAAATATTTTAGTTAAATTTAGAAATGAATTTTGGGGGCAGAAGATTTCTCGTAAAGTTCATGTGACTCAAATGAAAGGAAAGAATGGAATTTTGCTATGTTGAAAAGAATTGACCTTGGAACATAGTTGTCTCTAAAAGGAACAGCAAGATTAAGTGCACAGAATGTTGGACTTGAACTCAGAAAGGCCTGAGTTCAAATCCAGTCTCAAACACTTAGACTTTTCACATGCTGGAACCAGCCAACCTCCATCATTAGAAATGATCCATTTCCACATCTTCTATGATCTAGGGAAACTGGGAGATTCTCTGACCCTTGAACACAAATCTATACTGTCTTTCTTCTCTTTGTTCATGGTGTTCCTTATACAAAGTCCTCCATTCCACTTTATTTTTTCCCAGTTAATAGCTGATGCTTTTTATTTTCTTTTAGATAAATTTAATAATTTCCCACCAACTCTGACTACAACCTAACAATAGAATTTTAAATTGTATCAAGTAAGCACAGTCAAGCAAACAAAACAGCCCATTGCCTATATGTGAAAATGTCTGCCTCGTTCTGCACTACTAATTTACCCCCTCAGTGTTGCGGAGGAGGCATACCACCCTCTCAAACCATTGAGGCCATCAGAGCATCTTTGTTCATTGCATTGATCAGAGTTCTGATATCTTTTGTGTCATTAAGAGTGTGGTACAAATGGTTCTCCAGCTTCTGCTTATTTCATTCTGAATCAATTCATATAATTTTTTTCCATATTCCATATTCTCCATAAATATTTCCATATCCTTCAAATCAAATGAAAAATTTACATACAAGGGCAGCTAGATGGTGTAGTGGATAGAGTACCAGCCCTGAAGTCAGGAGGACCTGAGTTCAAATTTGGCTTCAGAGACTTAACATTCCTAGCTGTGTGACCCTGGGCAAGTCACTTAACCCCAATTGCCTCAGGAAAAAAAGAAAAGAAAAGAAAAGAAAAATTTACATACAAGATTCAATTGTGCTAAGTGCTAAAGTTATGAAAATTTAAAAAAGCAAAAATAGTCTCTGTCCTCAGGAAATCTAATTCAAACAAATAAAGGGTAGCAGAACTGTGGACAGAAGCAATAAATGAGTCCCTATTAGGTTGACTAATTCTAAAGAACCAGATTAAAATATAACTTTGAAATGTTTAGCAAAACAAATAAAAATACAATAGAAATAGATAATGTTAATGTGTCATTTTCCAAGACATTTTGAGGTCTGTGGACCTTCTATATGGTTTAATTGCCCTGTATCTCTTTGAATTTGACATCACTGGCTTAAGGAAGATATATTAGTTTGGAAAATTACAGAAATAGTGGGTGAGCCCATAGGAAAGTAAAGGGATACATCTTTTCTAATAGCAAAGGTCCTATTGCTTTCATTATGGTTCTAGACTTTGAATAAGGGTATAGGGTGGGTGATTAGGTGCCTCATGAGAAGATAACTAAGAAAAAAAATAATAAATAAACCATACTGGAGGTGTCTATGAATAACACAACATATGTTGTATGTTCTAAGGAAAACTGAAAGTCTTTGGCAGAAGATCCAGAAGATCCTTGCCCTCATTTTCCAGGGCAAGATCTTTGCTTCAAATGAATCTTCTATTTGTCTTTTTTTTTTTTTTTAATTTTTTAGTTTAGTATTTTTTTTTTTTTGGCATTTATAGCATCTCATTTAGAACTCCTTCCTCAACTCCCAATTTCACTGGCTGGCTGAGTCTCTAGAAGGCAACTAACTACTATTCTCAGGGTTCCAGGAATAGACCTGAAGGCTTACCATCATCCATGAGTCTTCACTGATGGGCTTCATACTAACAATCAGACAGACTTAATTGGAATTTTTTTTTTTTTAGTAAAGATATCTACTTAGATTTAGGCCAGTTCCAATGGTCTTGTGATGGAGAGAGTCATCTGCATCCAGAGAGAGAGCTGTGGAGACTGAATGTGGATCACAATATAGTATTTTTACCTTTCTTGTTGTTTGTTTGCATTTTGTTGTCTTTCTCATTTTTTTTTCTTTTTTGATCTATCTTTTTTTGTGTGTGTGTGCAGCATGATAATTGTGGAAATTTGCATGGAAGAAATGCACATATTTAACATATATTGGATTACTTACCTCTAGGAGAGGGGTAGGAGGAAGGGAAGGAGAAAAAAATAATTTGGAACACAGGGCTTTGTAATGGTGAATGTTGAAAACTATCTGTGCATATATTTTGAAAATTAAAAGCTTTTTTAAAAAGTATCTATTCATGTGGATCCCCACTGGTGTGTTTCTCATTAACAATCCACTATAGTATTTATGTATTTGATAGATTGTTAATGAGAAGTACATCAGTGGGGACCCATCTAAATGGATGTATATAGAGATACAGCTATAGATATATAGAGAGACAGAAACAGAGAGAGACAGAGACAGAGAGACAGACAGAGGCAGAGAGACAGAGGAGAGTGAAAAGATATTGTGTTGCTAAGTCAAAGTGATTTTTCTCCTTTTTCTTTTTATGAGTCTCTAATGCTTACTATCCCTGTGACTCAAGTTGCTTAACCTGTGTCTGCTTCAGTTTTCCCTTTGGGATAATAAAAGCACCTACTTCCCAGGGTTGTCATGAGGATCAAATGAGATAACATTTATAAACTTTACAAACTTTAAAGTACAATATAAATAGTAGTTATTATTATCATTTTTGATGAATTAAGGTGACCTGTCAGATTGGCTAGAATGACGGGGAAAGATAATGCAGTATGTTGGAGGGGAAGTGGGAAAATTGGGACACTGATGCATCGTTGGTGGAATTGTGAATACATTCAGTCATTCTGGAGAGCAATTTGGAACTATGCTCAAAGAGTTATCAAACTGTGCATACCCTTTGACCCAGCAGTGTTTCTACTGGGCTTATATCCCAAAGAGATTTTAAAGAAGGGAAAGGGACCTGTATGTGCAAGAATGTTTGTGGCAGCCCTCTTTGTAGTGGCCAGAAACTGGAAACTGAGTGAATGCCCATTAATTGGAGAATGGCTGAATAAACTATGGTATATGAATATTATGGAATATTATTGTTCTGTAAGAAATGACCAACAGGATGATTACAGGAAGGCCTGGAGAGACTTAAATGAACTGATGCTGAGTGAAATGAGCAGAACCAGGAGATCATTATATACTTCAACAACAATACTATGTGATGATCAATTCTGATGGACATGTCCCTCTCCAACAATGAGATGCACCAAATCAGTTCCAATAGAACAGTAATGAACTGAAGCAGCTACACTCAACGAAAGAACTCTGGGAGATGACTATGAACCACTACATAGAACTCCCAGCCACTCTATTTTTGTCTGCCTGCATTTTTTATTTCCTTCACAGGCTAATTGTACACTGTTTCAAAGTCTGATTCTTTTTGTACATTAAAATAACTATTTGGACATGTATACATATATTGTATTTAATTTATACTTTAACATATATAACATGTATTGGTCAACCTGCCATCTGGGGAAGGGTTGGGGGGAAGGCGGGGAAAAGTTGGAATGAAAGGTTTTGCAATTGTCAATGCTGGAAAATTACCTTTGCATAAAATTTTTGTAAAAAAATTAAATAAATAAAAACTTTAAAAAAAATTAGTAAGGTGAAAATCTAGAAAGTCTCTCAGAAGTTCTCTACTCCCCAGCTTCCTAAACTATGACTCATAATTGAATGTGGGGGTCATAAAATTATGAAATCTAGGTCATTGACTTGAGGCCTAGGTTTGTCACTTACCCTGTTGCCTTCAGAATTGTTATGCATTCTCTTCTGCTTTCTAATCCAAGAGTAACATGTAAAAATATAGCTTGAAAACAGGAAATCTGTTAAGTTAGAGGCAGGATCAGGAGATGTACTGGGAGAATCCATAAACTGGATTTTCTCAGGAACTTTTCAACCACCTGGCAGTAAAAATTGTCCCCTTAAACAAACAAAGGAACTCAAGGGGACTCTTGTTTAAATGGATTCTTTTTTTTTTTTTAAATCAGAAAAGTATTTCTTTTTCCCCCTTTAAAATCTCTTTCCCAAGAGAAGAACTTGCCTTGTTTTGGAAAAGTTAAAGAGCTTAGAATGCAGATGGATGATTAACAGGAATTACTACAGAATTTAGGCAACTCTCCTAAAGCTTTTCCAGCCTGATTCCTTCTTAATTCAGTTGTTAAGCCTTCATTGTATTTCCCTAGAGTCTAATTGTGCATAAATGTATTTTCTTTTACCTTACTTCTAACACATTCTATAAGTTTCCATTAAATCCTTGATGATTAAAGTGATTTCCCCACTTTCATCATAAAGATCAATCAACTGATAGATCAATATAGACACATTTATGCAGACACACATATACCATATGTATATATGCACACAATATAAGTACAATTGGTTCTATCTGTATGTCTGCTCATCATTTACTGAACCATAGAATCTTTCTTTCTTTTTACATTGTAACCCTTTACACTTGTCAACTGATTTACAAAATCCCCATTCTATCGAATAAGGCTGGCTACACATATTTATAGAAACAATTGCTCACATCTGCATGGTATTTTACAATTTAAAAAACACTTCTCCCAATAACCCTGTGAGATGTGGGAGTGTGAGCATTATTATCTATAGCTAGACAAATGGATTGATGGAGAGGAGGGATAGGTGAGTAGGTAGGTGGGTGGATGGATGGATAGATGGATGGATGGATAGATAGGATAGATAGATAGATAGATAGATAGATAGATAGATAGATAGATAGATAGATAGATAGACAGACAGACAGACAGACAGATAGATAGATAGATAGATAGACAGATAGATAGATAGAGACTGGCAGGATAGATAGATGAGAGAGAGAGAGAGAGAGAGAGAGAGAGAGAGAGAGAGAGAGAGAGAGAGAGGGAGAGAGAGAGAGAGAGAGAGACAAAGAGAGAGAGAGACAAAGAGAGAGAGAGAGAGACAAAGAGAGAGAGAGACAGAGAGAGACAGAGAGGATGAGAGAGAGAGAGAGAGACAGAGAGACAGAGAGACAGACAGAGAGAGAGAGAGAGAAAGAGAGATTTTATATCTATCTACAAAGAGAAAGAAACAGAGAGGGACAAACAGACAGAAAGAGAGAGGAAAGAAAGTTATCAGTTCCAAGAGTCACATAGGGTAATGAGTTTCTCCACAGGATACATTGACACACCCTTTCTAAAAGCAAGGATAGTAAGGATTTGATTACCATTACATTATCATTACAATGATAGCAAGGATTTGATTACAGTACCCATAGGAAGAGGTGGAAAAAGGGGAGAAAGAGGAGACAAATGAGAGTCACATCAATAGAGATGATGGAGAGATGAGATGGAAAGAGAAATGATGTATGAAACATTGTTTGCTCAGGATCTAGGTAGGTAATGGAGTTCTGCAAATGAGTTTGTAATCACCCAATGGTCAATTTAGCTGAAAGAATTAATTTCTCTAGGAACTAGGGGTGGGCTGGGTGAACAACAGAGAAAGTGCTGAATTGGGACTCCATGCCAGTTTTTCTTGATTCTGAGACCATTCCTTTTTTTTCCACTTTCCACTTCATTTTGAGGGTCCATCTATTAAATTTCTCTGTCTCTATGATGCCCTAAGTGTAAGCATATTCTGTATATATTTTTATATGCTTATATATGGACATTTAGAAATATGTGTACATGTGTGTATAGTCCCAAAATTATATGTGAATATATTTAATTTTTTTCTGTAGACACATATCAGCATATACACACCTGTGTTTATGTATGTGTTTATTGTGTATATATTGTCTAATATATCCAAGATTTTTTTTAAACTTCGATATATTTCCCTCCTGTTTTCTCACTGCTCTCACAACAATACTGTCTCTAGCACAGATCTCTTATATAGACTTATGAAATCTGATTGCTCTTCCCACCTTTGTTTCTCCTACTGCCATTTTCAATAAGCACTTCAGGGACTGTCAAGTAAATTTTAAGTCTGATTGTTCCATTCTCCTTGATGGAGAAAACCATTTTTATTAGAACAAGTTTGGCAAATCTCTTCCATTCTTTTTTCTGTTTGGAATTTTCTTTCCTTTTTCATCCTTGAATGCCGTTATGATGACTTTCCTCTTCTATCAAGTTTTCTTTAGACTGGTTTTACCCTCTGCTGCTTCTCTATGCTTTGTGAGACAATATTGCTAAAAATCATCCATCACCCTTATTAAATTTTGACATGCGAGTTTATATTCTCACCAGGTGTAGTCTGGCTGTGGCAACCAGCTCTGCGGTTCCTTTCCTCGAGGAGCTCACAAAATAAGGGTAACAACATTGAAACAACAATAAACACGTGTGTGTATGTGCATGTATACAGATATAGATGTATATCTACACACATCCACACAAAATATATAAATACATTCACATACAATTTTGTGATTATATAAACATATATCTGTCTATACATATTTCTATATGTGCATATATAAATATATGATGCATATATAGAATAAACATAAAGAGAAAAAATATTAAAATACTACTGGATAAATAGGAAATAATTAAAGAGCATTAAGGGGAGTTGGGAAGTCTCTTATAGAAAGTAGGATTTTAACTGGGACTTGGAGTAAGCCAGTAGGCTTAAATTAGGAAGGAGGGCATCCCAAGCTTGAAGGACAGCCAGAGAAAATGTCTGGAGTTGGTGTCAGTGGAGAGAACTGAGGACAGAATTAGGAAAAATAGATAGAAATAAAATCAAATTTTATTTGACCCATATTCTCTTGAAATCTGTGTAATATTAGATTTGTTCCTGATAAATTTGATTTCCTTTAAATTTTTATTTTAAATTCAGGTAAAAATTCCATCCCAGAAAATGGAGGAGGGATAACTTCATTTGATATTTGTATCATAGTTTGAAGACCTGTTTATCATAAGTGCCATATGATTCCACGCCAACAAAAGCTGAGTGGTCCCTTGAAGTTGACCACTCTGGGATTTGACTTGTAAAAGTTAGGCAAGGTTGTATGTGTGTGTGTGTGTGTGTTCAGATTGTGTTTTGATTTTTTTTAAGCTTGTTTTTGTTTTTAACATTATACCTAGAATATTCTAAATACTTAATAAATGCTTCTTAAGTTGACTTGAATTGACTTCTTTAGCCATCTTCGAAATTTGCCATTGTTGGTTAAGCCTAGAAGTGGAAGCAGGGAATAAAGGGATAGAATGAAGCTTTTGGGGAAAGTTTGGTTTTTGTTCAGTCATTTCACTCATGTCCTACTCTCCAGGATGCCATTTTAGGGTTTTTTTTTTTTTTTTTGGTAAAGAAATTGGAGTAGTTTGCCATTTTCTTCTCCAGCTCATTTTACAGATGAGGAAACTGAGGCAAATAGAGTGAAGTGACTTGTCCAAGATCACACAGCTAGGAAAGGTGTGAGACTGGATTTGAATTCATGAAGCTGAGTCTTCCTGACTCCAGACCTGACACTTTATCCTCTGAGTCATCTGGGGAAAGCTTACTGGGGAGTTAAAGGGCTATACTTGTTTTGTGTGGGCAGGTGAGATAAGACTCCACCTGAAGCAATGATACTTTAAAGTCCTCCATCCCCAAACTTGTTTCCACAGTCTTAGTTTGTCATCTCATTCGCAGCTGTGCCATGGATCTGGACCCTTCAATATTCTATTTCTGAGTGTGATGTAAGGAGAAAGAAAGGTGTCTGAAGTAGCAAAGGATCTTCAGTGAAGACATTGAGTGGTAGAAAGAACCCTGGACTGGACACAGGGACCTGGAACTCCCTTCCTGACTGTTCCTTATAAGCTTCTACCTCAACTGAAAGAGAAAGACCTGCTCTAATAGAAGCTGTTCAGAACTGGAAGGTGCCTTAAAACTGGGAATGTCAAAGATGGGAAGGGATCTTAAAACTGAGAATGTCAGAGCTGGAAGGGGCCTTAGAACTGGGGATGTCAGAGCTGGGAGGGGCCTTAGAACTGGGATGTCAGAGCTGGAAGGGGCCTTAGAACTGGGGATGTCAGAGCTGGAAGGGGCCTTAGAACTGGGGATGTCAGAGCTGGAAGGGGCCTTAGAACTGGGGATGTCAGAGCTGGAAGGAGCCTTAGAACTGGGGATATCAGAGCTGGGAGGGGCCTTAGAACTGGGGATGTCAGAGCTGGAAGGAGCCTTAGAACTGGGGATATCAGAGATGGAAGGGGCCTTAGAACAGGGGATATCAGAGCTGGAAAAGGCCTTAGAACTGGGGATGTCAGAGCTGGAAGGGGCCTTAGAACTGGGGATGTCAGAGCTGGAAGGGGCCTTAGAACTGGGGATGTCAGAGCTGGAAGGGGCCTTAGAACTGGGGATGTCAGAGCTGGAAGGGGCCTTAGAACTGGGATGTCAGAGCTGGAAGGGGCCTTAGAACTGGGGATGTCAGAGCTGGAAGGGGCCTTAGAACTGGGGATGTCAGAGCTGGAAGGGGCCTTAGAACTGGGGATGTCAGAGCTGGAAGGAGCCTTAGAACTGGGGATATCAGAGCTGGGAGGGGCCTTAGAACTGGGGATGTCAGAGCTGGAAGGAGCCTTAGAACTGGGGATATCAGAGATGGAAGGGGCCTTAGAACAGGGGATATCAGAGCTGGAAGGGGCCTTAGAACTGGGGATGTCAGAGCTGGAAGGGGCCTTAGAACTGGGGATGTCAGAGCTGGAAGGGGCCTTAGAACTGGGGATATCAGAGCTGGAAGGGGCCTTAGAACTGGGGATGTCAGCTGGAAGGGGCCTTAGAACTGGGGATATCAGAGCTGGAAGGGGCCTTAGAACTGGGGATGTCAGAGCTGGGAGGGGCCATAGAACTGGGGATGTCAGAGCTGGAAGGGGCCTTAGAACTGGGGATGTCAAAGATGGGAAGGGATCTTAAAACTGAGAATGTCAGAGCTGGAAGGGGCCTTAGAACTGGGGATGTCAGAGCTGGGAGGGGTCTTAGAACAGGGGATGTCAGAGCTGGAAGGGGCCTTAGAACTGGGGATGTCAGAGCTGGAAGGGGCCTTAGAACTGGGGATGTCAGAGCTGGAAGGGGCCTTAGAACTGGGATGTCAGAGCTGGAAGGGGCCTTAGAACTGGGGATGTCAGAGCTGGAAGGGGCCTTAGAACTGGGATGTCAGAGCTGGAAGGGGCCTTAGAACTGGGGATGTCAGAGCTGGAAGGGGCCTTAGAACTGGGGATGTCAGAGCTGGAAGGGGCCTTAGAACTGGGGATGTCAGAGCTGGAAGGAGCCTTAGAACTGGGGATATCAGAGCTGGGAGGGGCCTTAGAACTGGGGATGTCAGAGCTGGAAGGAGCCTTAGAACTGGGGATATCAGAGCTGGAAGGGGCCTTAGAACAGGGGATATCAGAGCTGGAAGGGGCCTTAGAACTGGGGATGTCAGAGCTGGAAGGGGCCTTAGAACTGGGGATGTCAGAGCTGGAAGGGGCCTTAGAACTGGGGATATCAGAGCTGGAAGGGGCCTTAGAACTGGGGATGTCAGCTGGAAGGGGCCTTAGAACTGGGGATATCAGAGCTGGAAGGGGCCTTAGAACTGGGGATGTCAGAGCTGGGAGGGGCCTTAGAACTGGGGATGTCAGAGCTGGAAGGGGCCTTAGAACTGGGGATGTCAAAGATGGGAAGGGATCTTAAAACTGAGAATGTCAGAGCTGGAAGGGGCCTTAGAACTGGGGATGTCAGAGCTGGGAGGGGTCTTAGAACAGGGGATGTCAGAGCTGGAAGGGGCCTTAGAACTGGGGATGTCAGAGCTGGAAGGGGCCTTAGAACTGGGGATGTCAGAGCTGGAAGGGGCCTTAGAACTGGGATGTCAGAGCTGGAAGGGGCCTTAGAACTGGGGATGTCAGAGCTGGAAGGGGCCTTAGAACTGGGGATGTCAGAGCTGGAAGGGGCCTTAGAACTGAGGATGTCAGAGCTGGAAGGGGCCTTAGAACTGGGGATGTCAGAGCTGGAAGGAGCCTTAGAACTGGGGATATCAGAGCTGGGAGGGGCCTTAGAACTGGGGATGTCAGAGCTGGAAGGAGCCTTAGAACTGGGGATATCAGAGCTGGAAGGGGCCTTAGAACAGGGGATATCAGAGCTGGAAGGGGCCTTAGAACTGGGGATGTCAGAGCTGGAAGGGGCCTTAGAACTGGGGATGTCAGAGCTGGAAGGGGCCTTAGAACTGGGGATATCAGAGCTGGAAGGGGCCTTAGAACTGGGGATGTCAGCTGGAAGGGGCCTTAGAACTGGGGATATCAGAGCTGGAAGGGGCCTTAGAACTGGGGATGTCAGAGCTGGGAGGGGCCTTAGAACTGGGGATGTCAGAGCTGGAAGGGGCCTTAGAACTGGGGATGTCAAAGATGGGAAGGGATCTTAAAACTGAGAATGTCAGAGCTGGAAGGGGCCTTAGAACTGGGGATGTCAGAGCTGGGAGGGGTCTTAGAACAGGGGATGTCAGAGCTGGAAGGGGCCTTAGAACTGGGGATGTCAGAGCTGGAAGGGGCCTTAGAACTGGGGATGTCAGAGCTGGAAGGGGCCTTAGAACTGGGATGTCAGAGCTGGAAGGGGCCTTAGAACTGGGGATGTCAGAGCTGGAAGGGGCCTTAGAACTGGGGATGTCAGAGCTGGGAGGGGCCTTAGAACTGGGGATGTCAGAGCTGGAAGGGGCCTTAGAACTGGGGATATCAGAGCTGGGAGGGGCCTTAGAACTGGGGATGTCAGAGCTGGAAGGGGCCTTAGAACTGGGGATATCAGAGATGGAAGGAGCCTTAGAACTGGGGATGTCAGAGCTGGAAGGGGCCTTAGAACTGGGATGTCAGAGCTGGAAGGGGCCTTAGAACTGGGGATGTCAGAGCTGGAAGGGGCCTTAGAACTGGGGATGTCAGAGCTGGAAGGGGCCTTAGAACTGGGGATGTCAGAGCTGGAAGGAGCCTTAGAACTGGGGATATCAGAGCTGGGAGGGGCCTTAGAACTGGGGATATCAGAGCTGGAAGGGGCCTTAGAACTGGGGATGTCAGCTGGAAGGGGCCTTAGAACTGGGGATATCAGAGCTGGAAGGGGCCTTAGAACTGGGGATGTCAGAGCTGGGAGGGGCCTTAGAACTGGGGATGTCAGAGCTGGAAGGGGCCTTAGAACTGGGGATATCAGAGCTGGGAGGGGCCTTAGAACTGGGGATGTCAGAGCTGGAAGGGGCCTTAGAACTGGGGATGTCAGAGCTGGAAGGGGCCTTAGAACTGGGGATGTCAGAGCTGGAAGGGGCCTTAGAACTGGGGATGTCAGAGCTGGAAGGGGCCTTAGAACTGGGGATATCAGAGCTGGAAGGGGCCTTAGAACTGGGGATGTCAGCTGGAAGGGGCCTTAGAACTGGGGATATCAGAGCTGGAAGGGGCCTTAGAACTGGGGATGTCAGAGCTGGGAGGGGCCATAGAACTGGGGATGTCAGAGCTGGAAGGGGCCTTAGAACTGGGGATGTCAAAGATGGGAAGGGATCTTAAAACTGAGAATGTCAGAGCTGGAAGGGGCCTTAGAACTGGGGATGTCAGAGCTGGGAGGGGTCTTAGAACAGGGGATGTCAGAGCTGGAAGGGGCCTTAGAACTGGGGATGTCAGAGCTGGAAGGGGCCTTAGAACTGGGGATGTCAGAGCTGGAAGGGGCCTTAGAACTGGGATGTCAGAGCTGGAAGGGGCCTTAGAACTGGGGATGTCAGAGCTGGAAGGGGCCTTAGAACTGGGATGTCAGAGCTGGAAGGGGCCTTAGAACTGGGGATGTCAGAGCTGGAAGGGGCCTTAGAACTGGGGATGTCAGAGCTGGAAGGGGCCTTAGAACTGGGGATGTCAGAGCTGGAAGGAGCCTTAGAACTGGGGATATCAGAGCTGGGAGGGGCCTTAGAACTGGGGATGTCAGAGCTGGAAGGAGCCTTAGAACTGGGGATATCAGAGCTGGAAGGGGCCTTAGAACAGGGGATATCAGAGCTGGAAGGGGCCTTAGAACTGGGGATGTCAGAGCTGGAAGGGGCCTTAGAACTGGGGATGTCAGAGCTGGAAGGGGCCTTAGAACTGGGGATATCAGAGCTGGAAGGGGCCTTAGAACTGGGGATGTCAGCTGGAAGGGGCCTTAGAACTGGGGATATCAGAGCTGGAAGGGGCCTTAGAACTGGGGATGTCAGAGCTGGGAGGGGCCTTAGAACTGGGGATGTCAGAGCTGGAAGGGGCCTTAGAACTGGGGATGTCAAAGATGGGAAGGGATCTTAAAACTGAGAATGTCAGAGCTGGAAGGGGCCTTAGAACTGGGGATGTCAGAGCTGGGAGGGGTCTTAGAACAGGGGATGTCAGAGCTGGAAGGGGCCTTAGAACTGGGGATGTCAGAGCTGGAAGGGGCCTTAGAACTGGGGATGTCAGAGCTGGAAGGGGCCTTAGAACTGGGATGTCAGAGCTGGAAGGGGCCTTAGAACTGGGGATGTCAGAGCTGGAAGGGGCCTTAGAACTGGGGATGTCAGAGCTGGAAGGGGCCTTAGAACTGAGGATGTCAGAGCTGGAAGGGGCCTTAGAACTGGGGATGTCAGAGCTGGAAGGAGCCTTAGAACTGGGGATATCAGAGCTGGGAGGGGCCTTAGAACTGGGGATGTCAGAGCTGGAAGGAGCCTTAGAACTGGGGATATCAGAGCTGGAAGGGGCCTTAGAACAGGGGATATCAGAGCTGGAAGGGGCCTTAGAACTGGGGATGTCAGAGCTGGAAGGGGCCTTAGAACTGGGGATGTCAGAGCTGGAAGGGGCCTTAGAACTGGGGATATCAGAGCTGGAAGGGGCCTTAGAACTGGGGATGTCAGCTGGAAGGGGCCTTAGAACTGGGGATATCAGAGCTGGAAGGGGCCTTAGAACTGGGGATGTCAGAGCTGGGAGGGGCCTTAGAACTGGGGATGTCAGAGCTGGAAGGGGCCTTAGAACTGGGGATGTCAAAGATGGGAAGGGATCTTAAAACTGAGAATGTCAGAGCTGGAAGGGGCCTTAGAACTGGGGATGTCAGAGCTGGGAGGGGTCTTAGAACAGGGGATGTCAGAGCTGGAAGGGGCCTTAGAACTGGGGATGTCAGAGCTGGAAGGGGCCTTAGAACTGGGGATGTCAGAGCTGGAAGGGGCCTTAGAACTGGGATGTCAGAGCTGGAAGGGGCCTTAGAACTGGGGATGTCAGAGCTGGAAGGGGCCTTAGAACTGGGGATGTCAGAGCTGGGAGGGGCCTTAGAACTGGGGATGTCAGAGCTGGAAGGGGCCTTAGAACTGGGGATATCAGAGCTGGGAGGGGCCTTAGAACTGGGGATGTCAGAGCTGGAAGGGGCCTTAGAACTGGGGATATCAGAGATGGAAGGAGCCTTAGAACTGGGGATGTCAGAGCTGGAAGGGGCCTTAGAACTGGGATGTCAGAGCTGGAAGGGGCCTTAGAACTGGGGATGTCAGAGCTGGAAGGGGCCTTAGAACTGGGGATGTCAGAGCTGGAAGGGGCCTTAGAACTGGGGATGTCAGAGCTGGAAGGAGCCTTAGAACTGGGGATATCAGAGCTGGGAGGGGCCTTAGAACTGGGGATATCAGAGCTGGAAGGGGCCTTAGAACTGGGGATGTCAGCTGGAAGGGGCCTTAGAACTGGGGATATCAGAGCTGGAAGGGGCCTTAGAACTGGGGATGTCAGAGCTGGGAGGGGCCTTAGAACTGGGGATGTCAGAGCTGGAAGGGGCCTTAGAACTGGGGATATCAGAGCTGGGAGGGGCCTTAGAACTGGGGATGTCAGAGCTGGGAGGGGCCTTAGAACTGGGGATATCAGAGCTGGAAGGGGCCTTAGAACTGGGGATGTCAGCTGGAAGGGGCCTTAGAACTGGGGATATCAGAGCTGGAAGGGGCCTTAGAACTGGGGATGTCAGAGCTGGGAGGGGCCTTAGAACTGGGGATGTCAGAGCTGGAAGGAGCCTTAGAACTGGGGATATCAGAGCTGGGAGGGGCCTTAGAACTGGGGATGTCAGAGCTGGAAGGGGCCTTAGAACTGGGGATATCAGAGATGGAAGGGGCCTTAGAACAGGGGATATCAGAGCTGGAAGGGGCCTTAGAACTGGGGATGTCAGAGCTGGAAGGGGCCTTAGAACTGGGGATGTCAGAGCTGGAAGGGGCCTTAGAACTGGGGATGTCAGAGCTGGGAGGGGCCTTAGAACTGGGGATGTCAGAGCTGGAAGGAGCCTTAGAACTGGGGATATCAGAGATGGAAGGGGCCTTAGAACTGGGGATGTCAGAGCTGGGAGGGGCCTTAGAACTGGGGATGTCAGAGCTGGAAGGGGCCTTAGAACTGGGGATGTCAGAGCTGGAAGGGGCCTTAGAACTGGGGATGTCAGAGCTGGAAGGAGCCTTAGAACTGGGGATGTCAGAGCTGGAAGGGGCCTTAGAACTGGGGATGTCAGAGCTGGGAGGGGCCTTAGAACTGGGGATGTCAGAGCTGGAAGGGGCCTTAGAACTGGGGATATCAGAGCTGGGAGGGGCCTTAGAACTGGGGATGTCAGAGCTGGAAGGGGCCTTAGAACTGGGGATGTCAGAGCTGGAAGGGGCCTTAGAACTGGGGATGTCAGAGCTGGAAGGGGCCTTAGAACTGGGGATGTCAGAGCTGGAAGGAGCCTTAGAACTGGGGATATCAGAGCTGGGAGGGGCCTTAGAACTGGGGATGTCAGAGCTGGAAGGAGCCTTAGAACTGGGGATATCAGAGATGGAAGGGGCCTTAGAACAGGGGATATCAGAGCTGGAAGGGGCCTTAGAACTGGGGATGTCAGAGCTGGAAGGGGCCTTAGAACTGGGGATGTCAGAGCTGGAAAAAGCTTTAAAACAGGGAATGTCAGAGTTGGAGAAGCTTTAGAACAGAGATGTCAGAGGTAAAGGAGCTGTAGAACAGAATGTTATGAAAGGAGCTATTCAGGCTGAAAGGGACCAAAGACCATCTGGTATTAACCTCTTTTTTAGGGGGAATACTGAAGCTTAAAGGGTTTAAGAGCCTTGCCACAGGCTCAGTTCCTCCTGGACATCTCCTGCCCCTCACCAAAGGCCTTCTCCTGCCTGGATTGCTTTGCTCTGCATAATCTTGGGCTCCATCACACCCATCAGCCTTCCTGTCCCAGGAACCAGAGCTACAAGCCCATTCCTCTGGCTCTGGCTCCTTTCACTTCTCCCCACACACTTTCTTCTCCTCCTCCCCCACCCCTCCCCCAATCCCTCCCACCACTTCGCCCCACCCCCACCCCAGGTAACAGATTTTAAAAAGGAGCCGACCTGGAGTTTGCTGAGTGAGTGTCAACCCCTTTTTTGAGCTTCTAAGAACAAACAGGCCAGGATGCCGGTGTGCGTGTGTGTGTGTGTGTGTGTGTGTGTGTGTGTGTTTAAGCCCCCGATAGCACCCTCCAGCATCGTGCAGGAGGTCAGATTTAGGAACTGTCAACAGCTCCCTAATGCATGTCCTCGCCCTCAGGATGGGGGTCCCAGCTTTTATAACCCTAATAGGCTCGTTAATCAGAACACACACAGGCAAAAAAAAGGCACTGTTTGTTTTCTCTGACAAGTATAGCATTTTCCCCCTGGGAGCTGGGAAGCTTTAAACACAGAGGGGGCCCCCCCTTCCCTAACTGAACATGAAAAAGTTTGGATACAACTGAGACGCGTCACCCTCTGAGGCCTAATCCCGACTGGAGAGTCCAGGGATTTGTTAAGGAGGGCTAAAAGTCTTTGCCACCCCTCCCAGCAGGCCTTGCTGTCCACTCCTCACGCAGGCCGGGGGGTTAAGGAGCTCAGAGGCTGGCCAGCAGCATTCCCAGGGGGCTTGGCGTGCTTCAGAACAGCCCAGAACTGACCACACCCTGGCCTGCCCCAGATGGCAGCTGGAGTCTGGGTAACAATTAAGGATAGGAGGGCCTTGGAGAGGGGGCTGGGGGCTGGATTTGACCAAGAATGTTTGTTAGTTTAAATAAGTTATGCAACCAGTTCTGGAAGGATCCCTGCCCCTCCATACATCATTTCTTATTAAAAAATTCCAACCAGGGGCCCCCGATGGACCTGTCCGTGACATTTCTGATCACATGGAATTCAAAATACTCCATTCCCTGGAAAACATATGGGGAAGAGTGTGGCCAGACTGTACATCCGGATAGCCCAGTCGATGGGGAGCTTAGGACCCCAAATAATGGCAGTAATCCCTTACATCTGTAGAGGGCTTTAGAATGTCCAGAGCTCTTTCATACCTATTATCTCATAGGAGTTGGGATTTAAAGCTGTCAAGGGACCTTAAAATCATCTCTTCTGATTCCTTCATTTACAGAACAGGAAACTGAGGCCCAGGAAAGTAAGAAAATAGGGCACAGAGGAGCAGCTTTGAAATCAGAAGGACCTACCTCTGAAATTTATTATCTACATGACCCTAGACAAGACCCTTAATATCCATGGGCCTCAGTGTCCACATCTGTAAAATGAGTAGGCCACATGACTTTGAAGCCCTTCTAGTTCTAGATCTGGGATCCTTAGAAGTTTCTGAAAGTTTGGGGTTAGTGTTGGCAGTAACTTTTTTTTTAATAGCTTTCTATTTTCAAAATATATGCAAAATAGCTTTCAACATTCATCCTTGCAAAAGCTTGTATTCCAAAAATTTTCCCTCCTTTCCCTCCACTCCCTCCCCTAGAGGGAAAATAATCCAATATATATTAAGCATGTGCAATTCTTCTACACATATTTCCACAATTTTCATGCTGCACAAGAAAAATCAGATCAAAAAGGAAAAAAAAATGAAAAAGAAAAAAAAAATGCAAGCAAACAACAAAAAAGTGAAAATACCATGTTGTAATCCACACTCAGTACCCACAATCCTCTCTCTGGGTGCAGATGGCTCTCCATCATAAGACCATTGGAACTGGCCTAAATCATCTCATTGTTGAAAAGAGCCATGTCCATCAGAGTTGATCATCATATAATCTTGTTGTTGCTGTGTACATTGTTCTCTTGGTTCTGCTCATTTCGTTCAGTATCAGTTCATGAAAGTCTTCCCAGGCTTTTCTGAAATCAGATGCTCACCAGGACAATAATGTACATTACCTTCATATGCCATAATTTATTTAGCCATTCTCCAATTGATGGGCATCCACTCAGTTTCCAGTTCCTTGCCACTACAAAAAGGGCTGCCACAAACATTTTTGCACATATGAGTCCTTACTCTTTTTTATGATCTTTTTGGGATACAGACCCCAATTAGGGACAGGCAAGTAACTTTTTAAATGAGTTAAAAATTTGTTAAACTTATAAAGTCTTATATAATTAATTGAATGTCATTATTAAATATTATAATAACATTTTATATATTTAGTTAAATATGATTTTACAAAGTTAACTGAAATCTTCTATTAGTATGTTATTTGATTTAAGTATTAAATATTATTATTATGAATTTTATATAGTTTAAATGTTATTATAATTAAGTATATAATGCCATCATTAACAACCTAAGATGAAAGGGTCTTAGATGGACTCAATCATTTAATCAATGCACAAACATTTATAAAGCACTTAGTGCGTGCCAGAATAGTGCTAGGTAGACATAGGAAATGTGTAAGCAAAACACTTCGTAGGTCACCTTAAAATAATAAAAACCTCAGAATCTAGTTCTTAGGAAAGTATGGACAGCTCACACGGGGAAAATGCTCACAAAATGGTCAGAAAAAGCAGTACAAGGACACTCTCAAGGTCTCTCCTAGAAATTTTATAATTGATTGTATGACATGGGAGACACTGGCACAGAACCTCCCAGCATGGTGTGCCCTCATCAGAAAAGCCTCTGTGCTTTATAAACAAAGTGGAATTGAATTAGTTCAAAAGAAACTCGAGATTTACAAATTTAGAAAATTCACCCCAACTGAATGTAGATAACATAGCATTTTCATCTTTTTTGCTGTTTGTTTTTTTTCTCATTTTTTTCCTTTTTGATCTGCTTTTTCTTGTGTAGCATGTTAAATGTGGAAATATGTTTAGAAGAATTGCACATGTTTAATTTATATTGGATTACTCACTATTTGGGGGAGGGCGTGGGAGGAAAGGAGAGAGAAAAATTTGAGACATCAAGTTTTGCAAGGATGAATGTTGAAAACCATCTTTGCATGTATTTTGAAAAATAAAAAGCTCTTATTAAAAAAGGGGGGAAAGGAAAGAAAAGAAAAGAAAAGAAAAGAAAAGAAAAGAAAAGAAAAGAAAAGAAAAGAAAAGAAAAGAAAAGAAAAGAAAAGAAAAGAAAAGAAAAGAAAAGAAAAAAGAAAAGAAAAGAAAAGAAGAGAAAAAAAAAAAAGAAAAGAAAATTCCCTCAAATGTTCATAGGGACTATTTGTCTGACCTGTGGCAGAGCATTCTGAGCTCATCATCTTGGTCTGATCAGCCATAATGGAACACACTAACTTGATTCTAACATAGTGATTTCATTTTGGTCTCTTCGAGAACAAAGGACAACAACCAACCCACAGACACTACATTGAAAGCTCCTTGAGGTCAGGGACTGTTGTGTTTTTTTCCCCTAATTTATATCCCCAGCACTTAGCACAGTGTCTGGCACATAGCAGGCACTTACTAAATGTTTATTGATTTGAATTGAGAGAAAAGAGATTTGAACTCTAACCTGTGATTCCAACTACAATATTCTTTCCAGGGTACCACACATTATACCATAACAATCACCACTTCAACAATCTCCTCCCCTCATACTCTGATAGATATAGTCCTGGACCGTGAACTCAAAAGCCTTGGGTAGAACAATGTACCCCATGCCCTCAGCCACAGGTCCTGCTTCCAATTGGTGTCTCATCATAAAGGGGAGCCCTCACTGATGGAGAAGAGGTTCACCTTTCTCACCCCAACTGGTACCAATGAAGAGATGCCCCAATGATTGAAGCACCCTCCCAAACCATTTCCTAGTCCCATTTCCACAACCATTATCCCAGGAAGCAGTACTTTTATAGCTATAATCTGGCAACTGACCTTACAGATTCATCTCCTCAGCAACATAATTTTTATCAGAGCTTTTTATTTTCAAAACATATGCATGGATAATTTTTCAACGTTGACCCTTATAAAACCTTGTGCTCCAAATTTTCCCGTCTTTCCCCCCACCCTCTCCCCTAGATGGCAAGTAATACAAAATATGTTAAACATGTTGAAATAAATCTTAAATCCAATATATGTACACATCTATACAATAATCTTTCAGCAATGTAATTATGGAAAACCCCAAAATCAAGGTCTCACCATCAAAGTCCTTGACATTATCAAATGTTTCAACATCAGAAATGGATATGAGATTTTAATATATATATTTAAATATATATTATTAATATTATAATAATATTATATATTAAGTATATTATATATTATATAGTAAGTATATAATAATAATATTAATATATATTAAATTATATATATATATATTTTATGTACATATACTTAAAGATTATATCTCTTCCTCTCACCCAGAGTAGAAGTACACAATGGGTCATTTGCATCAGCATGGAAATTTTGACCTCTTCCCAATTGGATTTTTTTTTTTTTTTTTTGAGGCTGGGGTTAAGTGACTTGCCCAGGGTCACACAGCTAGGAAGTGCTAAGTGTCTGAGACCAGATTTGAACTTGGGTCCTCCTGAATTCAGGGCTGGTGCTCTATCCACAGCACCACCTAGCTGCCCCCCCAATTGGATTTTAAGTTCCTTGAGAACAGGGATTGTCTTGGACTCTTTGTATCCAAAGCACTTAGCACAGTGCTTAGCCCATAGTAGGTGCTTAATAAACATTTATGGACTGAGATACTCCATTTCTGAGGCCAGTTTACTTCTTTATACAATCCAAGCGCTCTGCTGATCCCAAACCTCACAATATTAATTCTGACTTTAGTGCAGACACCAGATCCGGGCAGAACACTGAAATTCAGAAAGAGTGCTTAAGGGAGGCTCCAGCCTTAGCCTCCCAGATAGCTGGAATTATAGATATGCACTGCTTCAGCAGTGCATTTGCATTTATTTTGCTGTTGCTGCTGAAATGCTAATTAGGTAGTATCTCCCCCATCAAGATGGATGTTCCTTGAGACGAGGGCTGGTCTTGTTTTTATGTCTGTATCTTCAAGGCTTAGCTCTGAACTTCATGCTTAATAAATGCTTTTTCATGCATTCATTTTACAGAAAAAGAAACCAGGTCAAGAAATTAGATGACCAGAGGCAGCTAGGTGGTTCAGTGGATAGAGCACCAGCCCTGAAGACAGGAGGACCTGATTCAAATCTGGCATCTTAACACTGCCTACCTTTGTGACTCTGGGCAAGTCACTTAACCCCAATTGCCACAGCAAAGAAAGAAGAAGAAGGAGAAGGAGAAGGAGGAGAAGGAGGAGAAGGAGGAAGAGGAGGAGGAGAAGGAAGAGGAGGAGGAGGAGGAGGAAGAGGAGGAGGAGGAGGAGGAGGAGGAGGAGGAGGAGGAGGAGGAGAAGGAGGAGGAGGAGGAAAAGGAGGAGGAGGAGAAGGAGGAGGAGGAGGAGGAGGAGGAGGAGGAGGAGAAGGAGGATGAGGAGGAAGAGGAGGAGGAGGAGGAGGAGGAGGAGGAGGAGGAGGAGGAGGAGGAGGAGGAGGAGAAGGAGGAGGAGGAGGAAGAGGAAGAGGAGGAGGAGGAGGAGGAGGAGGAGGAGGAGGAGGAGGAGGAGGAGGAGGAGGAGGAGGAGGTAGTAAGAAACTCAACCAACACCCAAATCTAGGCTGTTGTTCTGTGATTTTCAATCCTATCTTACTCCCCATGACCCCAGAGATACAGGAGTGCTTTGCCATTTGCTTTTCCAGTTATTTTGACAAATGAAGAAACTGAGGCAAACAGGGTGAAGTGATTTGTCCAGACTCACACAGCTCTGAAGTGTCTGAGACTAGATTTGAACTTAGGAAGTCTTCTTGACTTCAGACCTGGCACTCTATCCACTCTGCCACCTGGTGGTCCTGTGTAAAAAAATCTTTAAAATACAAAGAGATCCAAATCATTATAAATGGATATTCTTACCAAAAAAAAAAAAAAAAAAAAAAAAAAAGTTTACCCAATGCAAATGAATTTAGTTTCTCCACAGCACTTGGATGAGTTGACCCTAACTTTCTGCCCTTAGCATGTGGGTAAGGCGTAAAGGAAGACTCCTTTGACTTTGGGAGTTGACCCCTGAGTCTCCCAATCCCCATCAATGGCTATTAAAAACTCATCAGTTAAACAAATGATCTGAGTAACCAAAATGGGGATCTTCCAAAACAAACAGTATCAGCCATGGGCCAGGTCAGGGCAAAGCAGACTGAGGCCCTAAGTCAGGCATGTTTACTGAGGGCCCATTGCCCATTGTTGAAGCTGCAGGTGCTGTCTGACACAGCCGAAGACCGGAGTCAGAACTGACAATGGATGTCTGTTCTGGAAGAAAGACCGCAGGTCTGTTTTGATGAGTATGTTGATGGCAATGAAAACGATGTGCCTTTTTTGCTCTTGTAGCTCGACACAGAACTAGTAGTCCACTCTTTGCTTTTCCACTTCTTGTCAAATACAATGCACAGACATTGCCATTCTGGTGGACTCCAAAGGGACTCTGTCCCCATAGGCACTCTCAACCCACAAATATTGGTATAGCCTGACCAAACTCACCTAGCCTGATACCTAACAAATTCCCATTAAGCAGTGCCATGGAGGAACTGTACAAGGTACAGTTCTAATATAAAGGAAGTGTTCACCTTCACCATTCATGGAATTATATTTATAGGAATAATCTGGTCATATGATCAACAATATGGAGAATTTTCTCTAGTCCCCATTAACTCTGAAAAAAAAAAAACTGCCAAAAGTGAAACTCTTCCTCAGAAGTAGAATAGTTAAAACTGGATCCACAAGACAGGAAAGCAAGAAGCCCAAGTAACAACAACTTAATGAATGATCATATTGGAGAAGGCCATACATGGCTTACTCACTCAATATCCCTCTTCCGCCAGCCTCCATGTTCCTAAAGGGCATAAAAACAAACCAATAGTTCTCTGCCTTATGCTTTGGGATTTCCCTCCTGTTGCAGACTCTGCAGATACATCCCACTCTTATCCTTCTTCCATTGTTCTATTGCAGCAGAACTGCCTAAGCAAATGAGGAACAGGGGAAATTGTGGGGATGGGATCAGGTTTCTTGTTGCTTAGGGTTGCCCTGCTGAAGAGGCTCAGGCCATCATGCCCACCATGCCTTCCTCATCTTCATAAAAAGTGCATAAAAAGGTGGAAACTGACATACATAGTTACATTACTTTCCTAATGAATTGACACTTCTAAGAAAAAAGTACAATGGGGAATGTGCTGGTAAATGTTTAACAAAAAGCTCTTTTAAGAATAGATAGATAGATAGATAGATAGGCAGATAGATAAATAGATGGATAGAGAGAGAGATGATGATGACTAGATGGATGGATGGCTAGATAGATGGATTAGTGTATGATAGATAAGTAGATAGGTAGTTGGATAGATAGATGGATGGATGGATGGATGGATAGATAGTTGATACATAGATAGATAGATAGATAGATAGATAGATAGATAGATAGATAGATAGACAGATAGATAAATAGATGGATAGAGAGAGATGATGACTAGATGAATGGATGGCTAGATAGATGGATTAGTGGATGGATAAATAAGTAGATAGGTAGTTGGATAGATAGATGGATGGATGGATGGATGGATGGATGGATAGATAGTTGATAGATAGATAGATAGATAGAGTAGATAGATAGATAGATGACAGATAGATAGAACTTTCCTAGTTACCAATGGAGGGAAACAAGACTGGCTTCTTTCTCCCACGCTTTTTGGCATGGTGTTTCAGTCAGGTTGTCAAACACCTTCAGTGAGGACAAACATGACATTAAAGTCAACGACCACACTGATGGTAAATTTTCACCTTGAAAGACTATAAGCCAAAACTAAAGCAGAGGAAGTGATTCTGCACGTTTTTTGTTTGTGGATGATTGTTCCCTCAACATAGCCTCTGAAGCTAAGATACAGCAAAATATGAATCAATTCTCTGCTGCTTGTGTTAATTTTGGCCTACCAATACCAAGAAAGCACAGGTACTCCATACTACACACACATCTTTTAAGCATAAACTTAAATTTAATATTTAATTTATATTATTAACATTTTCCATTCTTTTCCTAAGTTCAGATAATAAATAAAATAACAAATCAAGTCATGATCTGTGGGCTTTGCTGATTCTTAAATTATAATGCTCACACTGAAAATTTTTTAACATTCCTTTTTTTTTTAATTTTGAATTCCAAACTCTCTCCCTTTCTTCTGCCCCTCTCATACCTAGTGAGAAAGCCATGTGATGTTGATTATACATGTGAAATCATGCAAAATATTTCCATTTTTGTCAAATCACATAAAAGAAAGAACAATTTTTAAAATGAAATAATTATGCTTCAATTTGTACTCAGAGTTCATAAATTCTTGATCTGGAGGTGAATAGTATTTTTCATCAAGAGTCTTTTGGAATTATTCTTAGATTGTTATATTCTGCTCACTTCATTTTGCATCATTTCATATAGGTCTTCTGTTTTGTTTTGGTTTTTTTCCTGAAACCCTCCCTCTACTCTTTTCTTCTAGCAAAATACTATTCTATCACAATAATACCATACTGAAAATTTAACAATCAGTTAAATGGATAGAGCACCAGCCCTGAAGACAGGAGGACCTGAGTTCAAATCTGATCTGAGACACTTAACACTTCCTAGCTGTGTGACCCTGGGCAAGTCACTTAACCCCAGCCTCAAAAAAAAAAAATAATAATAATAATAATAATAATACAAGTAATCAATTTAGAGAGCATAAACAAACCAAAAATAAGGACTGGGTTAAATGAAACCCTAAAAAAGTTTAAATAAATAGTGAGTGGAAGAACAAATCATAGAAACAATTTATAATTATGTGAAAAGCAATGATAATGAGAAAACATACCAACATTTTGGGAATAAAACAGGACTCATAGGAACAATTATATTCCTAAAAACATACATTAGTAAAACAAAAAGTTGATGGGTCAAATATTAATTTAAAAATAAACAACTTAGAAACCCAAAATGAGCAAAAAAGGAAAAAAAAAGTTAAAGATTAGAAAATAAATAAATAAATTAGAAAACAAAAAGATTAGAACTGATGATCAAAATTAAGGTTTTATATTTTAAAAAACTAACAGAATTGATAGACATTTAATCAATTTGATTTTGTTAAAGAAGAAAAGAAAACAAGTCAATACAATAAAATATAAACAAGATTATATTATAATAAAATTAAGAGAAATTAAAAAAATATGATGACCTACTATGTGGAGTTATATACCAATATAATTGAGAACACAAAGAAAATAAAGAATTATTTTTAAAAAGGAAATACCCAAGCTAACAGAAAATCAAGAGATATTGAATATTCCAATTTTAGAGAAGGAAATATAATTCCCTGCAAAGGAATTATGGTGTTGAGAGTGAGTTGGAGAGGACTTCTGATTCTGATCAACTTACAGAACAATTTGATCAGCCTTTCAAAAAAAATTTATATTTACATTATAAAAATTATTCTCCAAAATTGAGAAATAAAGCAGCCTGCCAAAATCTTTTTATAAGACATTTAATACTAATATCTAAACTGGGAAAAGATAAGTAAAATAAGTAATTTAATATAAGGGAAAATAACAATATAATTTATCATTTTTAAAACAAAAACAGCCCAGATCACCTGACCAGTTCAATATCTGGGGGGAAATCGATTTAGAAAAGCAAAACTGACACATTTTATCTTAAAAAATAAAATAAAGTAAAAGGGTTCAATGTTTAGATCTAGAGGAGTTTTTTGTTTTGTTTTGTTTTGTTTTGTTTTGTTTTTGGCTGAGGCAATTGGGGTTCAGTAACTTCCCTAGAGTCACACAGCTAGGAAGTGTTCGGTGTCCGAGCCCAGATCTGAAGTCAGGTTCTCCTGACTCCAAAAGCAAAAATCATTTACAATGAGAATATATGAGAAATTTTCTGAACAAATACAGATATTTCCTTTTAATTTCGCTAAGACAAGAAAAAGAAATTAAATATGTCAAGATAAATATAACTAATAAAACTTTCATGAAAAATAATTAATTAAAATTAATTTATTATTAATTTGAATTAACTAATATATCTTTGTTTATAATAAAAAAATATTAAAATAAAATAATTAGTAAGATAATTAAGTTTCAATAAAATTTTAGATTTAAAAATAAACCCACAAAAAATCAACATCAAACCTATATTATTATAACAATTAAATCAAAGAGACTATCCTAGAAAGGGAAATTTCATTCAAAATAATAACAAAATAAAAAATAAAAAATTGGGAGGCAATTTTTAAAAGATCATCAATATCAATTACAAAATGTTCCTTAAAGAATAATGAACAACTTCAATGACTGGAAAACTATTTATTGCTCATGTCTAGACTGTGTCAATTAATAAAAATGTCAATAATATACAAGTTAATTTATAGTTATAATGCTATACCAATTAAACTATCAAAAGGATACTTTACAGAACTAGAAAAAATAATAAAATTCATTTGGAGGAATAAAAGAACTAAAATATCAAAGGAAATAATGAAAAACAAAAGGATAAGATGGGAGAGCTATGGCATTTCCAGACATCAAAGTAATTCTAAAACAGCAACATCAATATCATTTGATAAAGGTCCAAAAATAGAAATGTAGACCAATAGAAGAGATTAGACATCCCTTCATTCCTTTCTGGACTGCACTCCTAATTTTCTGGATTTTCTATACTATGTAACAACATGGATGTTCTGTACAATAAGTATCTTCTCCTGCGAATCTTTTCACCATTCTTTCATGTCTTTTATTATCTTCACCCATTAAAATCTAAATTCCTTGAAGTCAGAGATTGTCTTGCTTTTTGCTTGTATGTATATGTATGTATAATAAATATTTCATATATATATATGTATATACATATATATATTCCCTGTCACAGCTAATAAATACTTAGTTTTTATATGGGGAGAACTAAAATAAATGAAATTAAATAATCAAGTGTGCTATAAAACAGAAGACATAAATTATATAGGAAAGTTCTCCCTATTTGGCAAGAACTTCTGGGAAAACTGGAAAGCAGTCTGGGAGAAATTAGATTTAGAGACCAACATCTTACATCATATTTTACAATAAATTCAAAAGAGAAACATGACCTGAATATTAAACATCAGACCATAAAAAAGCAGACATATGTCTTTCACAACTTTCATAAGTGATAAATGCTTAACTAAGCAAGAGGAAAGACAATTACAAAAGATCAAATAAATAATTTTGATTTATATGAAGTTGAAAAGTTTCTCACCCGAAGAAATTTAATAAATCTATGATAAGAAGACATTCTCTTTGATAAGAATTTGTTGACTGAAAGAATTTAATAAATCTATAAGAGGAGAGTTAACTGAAAAAATATTTATGTCAATTTTCTTTGATAAGAATTTGGTAACCACGATATATGGACAGCTATCAGAAATACAAGAGAACAAAAGCTATTCCCCAATAAATAAATGCTCACAGAATATGACTAAGCAACTCTCAAGGGAAAAAAAAAATTGCTGACCAGGAACAACTAGAATAAAGAATACTTCAAATTAGTAATAATAAGAGAAATGTTAATTAAAGTAGTATTCAACTTTTATCTTTTATCTCATATTTAGTAAATTGGTCTAACATGAGTGTAGCCAGTGTGTAAAAATAGGTTCACTAATATACTATTTGAGTACACGAATCAATACAAGTATTCTGAAAAGTAATTTGGAATTATGCAAATAAGGTGGATAAAATGTTCATACTCTGACCTAAATCAATAAGCTTTTATTAAGTACCTATTATGTACCAGGTTCTATGCTAAATAATAGGTTCAAAAAGATAAGGTAAAACATTTAATGAGGAGCAAACATCACATGAGGGAAATAATATGGAAACTGCTATTTACAGATAAGACATATATAGGATGAATTGAGGTTGTCTCAGTCCTGGGAAAGCCAGGGTGGAGCACTAGCATTCCATTGCTAGAATATTATCTCAAGAAAATCATTGACAAAAAGAAATGGTACGTGTATAATAAAATATTTATAGTAGTATTTTGTGTATGTGTATGATAGCAAAGAACAAAAAAATCAATAGCTGCCCATCGGTTGGTTCATAGCTAAACAAATTGAGGTGCATGAATGTAATAGAATGTTAAAGTGCCTCAAGAAATCATGAATATGATGATGACATAATGACACGGAGTGACTTACAT
Organism: Sminthopsis crassicaudata; assembly: GCF_048593235.1. NCBI lineage: Eukaryota > Metazoa > Chordata > Mammalia > Dasyuromorphia > Dasyuridae > Sminthopsis > Sminthopsis crassicaudata. The sequence goes on along the minus strand of NC_133617.1, from coordinate 25,999,298 downwards.
AAACTGATGCAATATGAAGCCAGGAGAGCCAGGAGAAGAATATGTGCAGTGACTGCAATGATATAAACAAGATGACCCACAACCACAAAACAATTAAAATTGAATGCTGTAAATTTATTGACAAGTTTAATCCCAAAGAAGAGATGAGGGCATCTCCCCACCTCATTCTTATACAGAAGTGAGAGATTAACAGATTCTGGATATCACATATTTTAGCAGGATTTTTTTCTACTATGTATGTATTGATTGACTTTGTTGATATTCCCTTCTTTTTTTCTTTTTATTTATTTATTTTTTGCTATAAGAGATGTCTTCATGGAAGGAGAGAAAAGGAGAAGGATGAGGAGTAAATTTCAGTGATGTCAGAACAAAAGATATCAATAAAAATTTGTGTTTAAAAAAGAAAATACATTCACAAGAAAAAAATGCCGCATTTAGAATCAAATTTGAGTTCAGATCTTGACTTTGCCTTTTAATTGCTTTCATGTCACACAAGCAATAATGCACTAATAAGTTTTTAATAAAAATTTAATGAAAAATATACATATACATGTATATATAAAATATGCACATGTATACAATATACATGTATATTTACATGTATGTATATATACACACATGTGTGGGTGTGTTGTGTGAACTAGGAGGCTCAATGGTTACAGTGCTGGGTCTGAAGAAGACTCATTTTTCTAAGTTCAAATCACTTAGTGATTGCAAGTCACTTAACTCTGTGTGTCTCAGTTTCCTCATCTGTACAATGAGTTGGAAAGGGAAATGACAAATCATTCTTATATCTTTGCATAGAAAATCCCAAGTGGGATCATCAAGTGTTGGAAGTAACTGAAAATAATGAATAATAGAACTCAATATGCTTTTAAATTTAATCTGCATTTTTTTATTTTCCTTCTCAATTTTTTTTTAAATTTCTAGATCCAATTTTTCTTGTGCAACAAGATAACTATATGGATATGTATACATATATTGGATTTAACATATATTTTAACATGTATTGAAATACTTGCCATCTAGGGGAGGGGATAGGGGAAAGGAGGGGAAAATTTGGAACACAAGGTTTTTCAAGGGTCAGTGTTGAAAAATTGCCCATGAATATGTTTTATAAATAAAAAGCTATAATAAAAAAATTAATCTGAATTTACAATTTTGACCAATTAGAAGTCTGTTTTTTTTTTCCTTTTAATGTGTAAAACACTTATATTAGGGATACAAAAACAAGAGTGAAAATTTGTTTGCTCCTAAGAAACTAACATTATACTAGAAAGGCATACTGTGTGTACAGAAAAGTAAATGCAAAATATAGAAAACCCAAGAAACAAATCATTTATTTATTCCATGGAGGAAAATTGGAAACATTTAAGGAAAGATCATATGTTGGAAATAATGTTTAAGCTGGACTTTGAGGAAATTTTGTGTTCCAAGAGGAAGAGGAATGATATGTGCCTATCTGTGTTTTAACAATATCACTTCATTAACTATATGGAAGATGGAAGGAAGAGAAGAGAAAATGGAAAATAGGGGACGTATTAGAGGCTTATTATAATAATTCAGGGCAGCTATTATGTCAACCAGGTAAGTAGACAGGTAAATATGAGATGTGGCTACTGATTAGATTTGTGGGGTGGGAAATTGTGAAGAGTTGAGGTTGACCATTAGGTTATACATCTTAGTGACCCAAAGAATATTGTTTCTTCAACAGACAAGTATGCTTCCTAGCTGTGTGACCCTGGGCAAGTCACTTAACCCCAGCTGCCTCAGGGGGAAAAAAAAAAAAAGACTAGTATGGAAAGGGGATGGGTTAAAGAGAAAGATAATGAGTTTTGCGTTGGATATGCTGAAATTTAAAATGCTCATAAGACTAGTAGGCAATGGATGACTTGGAACAAGAGCTCAGAAGAGAGATGAAGTTTAGATATGATGATTTTGAGGGATTGACCATTGCACTCTTTCTGCCACATCAGTAAGTGTCATGAAGTAGGAAAAGTGAAGACTTGAAGTCAAAGGACATGAGTTTTAGTCTTTAAATGAATTCTCCCACCTTTCTAAGTTTCTGTGTTGTTACCTATAAGATGAGAGAATTTGGTAAGATTAGATGAGAATTTCCTTCCAGCTATGGATCCATGTTATTATCCCATTTTATAAACTCTGAAATTTTTTGATTCTATATTACATAAAAGGTGCTTAATAAATGTTTATCAATTAATTAATTGATTCATCTGAGAAGTATTTTGGTAATTATCTAATCCAACCCACTAATTTGATGGAGGAAGGGAACCTAGGCTCCCAAAGAAATGGTTTGGGAGAAACAGATTCCCCAATGTCTCTCAATGAATCAGTGGCAGAGCTGGGACTAATTGGAACCTACATCTCTTGATTCAGACAACTTCAGTAAAGTGGGGGGAAGGGGGTGCTTTTGTTTTCCCTCTACTACAAAATGCAGCATCCCTGAATAGCAAAATCCAAGAACAAATGCTATACCCTGCCTCCACCTTAGTCTCTTGGCCATTCAATAGCATTTGTTTTCCTTGTTGGTGCCATGATAAAGGGTGTGGATTAATATTGACTCTACCATGACAGACAGATTGTAAAAGGCATGAGAACCTACAGACATCCAGAAGGAGGAAGAGTTGATCCAGCCAGCTACATTATTCCAAACCAGAATCACAGGCCCACAAATAGAACAGGTTTCCTGTACTAAGGTCTGGCCAACCTGCAGTCGGTGAATCTTCTTGGATATCCTTTAAAGTTGGCTGCAAAGAAAAGTGAGCTCTTTGCCAAGAGCGTATGTTTGCACCAAGAAGGGAGAGGGGCAGAGGACAAAAAAATAAAATAAAATTAATGGGATTATCAGAAAACAGTGCAGTTTTTTACTAGGAATCTTAAAAAGTTCATTTTCAAAGGTCCCAGTGGGGAATGGGCAAATGATGAGCTGAGTGTGGAGGCCTGTTTGACTCTCAGCTCTAATATGACTTGGATGGCCTGGGGAATTGCCTACTGGATTTAGAATCAGTAAGGTGATATACTGATGAGACCCTGAATTTGGAATCAAGGAGAGCTGAATTCAAATCCTGTCTCACAACTGGCTGTATGAATCATTAACAAGTGACTTTTTAAATCATTGTTTCCTTTTCTCTAAAATGAAATTATAATAATAGAACCTAAAGCAGTGGTTTTTGTAAGAATCCAGTGAAATAACATGTGTAAACAAGAACAAGATCACATGATGATCAACTGTGATGGATTTGGCTCTTAACAACGCAGTGACTCAAGGCAATTCCAGTACCTTGGGATGGAAAATGTCATTGACATCCAGAGAGAGAGAGAGAACTATGGAGATTTAAATGCGGATAGAAGCAGAGTATTTTCACTTTTTGTTTGTTTGCTTTTTTCTTTTTCATTTTTTTCTTTTGATCTTATTTTTCTTGCACAACATGACAAATATGGAAATAGGTTTAAAAGAATGGCACATATTTAATTCATATTAGATTACTTGCTGTCTTGGGGAGAGGGAGGTAATAGAGGGAAGGGAAAATTTTGGAACAAATTCTTACAAAAACAAATGTTGAAGACTATCTTTACATGTCTTTGGAAAATATATTTTTTAAAGGAAGGAACATATGTAAATTGTTCTTTTAAGTTATTATATAAACGGTAGCTGATTATTATTATGTCTTATTTTGTTATTACCTACTAATGCTTAATAATAATACTTAAACGTTACTTAAGTTGTTACTTAAAATTAAGGGGTGGGCAATAATGGCATACGAATGTAACAGAATGCGATTATATTCTAAAAAATGGTGAAAACATTGAGAAACAGGAGCACAATTTGTATAATAACAACATTGTAATGACAAACCAGGTTAAAAGATCTAAGAACTCTGATCAGTGTAGAGACCAGCTATAATCCTACATTTTAAAAGTTTCCTGGAACCTCCTTAATTCTAATACCTTTTTTTATTGGTTATCTCCCATCTATCCTTTCTATAGCTTGTTTGTATACAGTTGGCTGCATGTTTTCTCCTCCATTAGACTTTTGAATTTCTTGAGAGCATAGACTAGCTTTTGCCTTTCTTTGTATGTCCAAAGCATAACTGTGACTGGCACATAGTAGGCAATTAATAAATGTTTTACTGAAAAACAGAATAAGAATTTTAAATATATATATATATATACATATATACATGTTTAAAAGTCTCATTCTGTTTGTGTATATATATATATATATATATATATATATATATATATATATATATATATATACATGTGTGTGTGGTGAAAATGTATTTTGCCTAAGTATATGTTTACAAGGGTTTTGTCCTTTTTTAATTTTTTATTTTTTTAATGAGAAAAGGGAGGAAAAAAATGATTAAAAAAAATAAATGAGGGGGCAGCTAAGTGGCAGAATGGATAAAGCACCTTAAAGTCAGAAGGATCTGAGTTCAAATTTGACTTCAGAATTTAAACACATCCTAGCTGGGTGACCCTGGGCAAGTCATTTAACCCCAATTGCCTCAGCAAAAAAAAAAAAAAAAAAAAAAAAAAAATTAAATGTAAATAAAATGAGGGGATTAAACTGGATAGTATTCTAGATCTGAAATTCTATGTTCCAAGTTTCTTCTGGTTTTGTTGTTCTAAGGTCTCTCAAAAACTGAATTCAAATCCAGCCTCAGGTATTTACTAGCTGTGTGATCCTGGGCAAGTCACATAACTACGTTTACCTCAGTTTCTTCATCTGTAGAAAAAGAATGATAATTGCACCTACCCTCCAGGTTGTGAGGACCAACAAAGACATTATTTGTAAAGTATTTATTTCAGTGTTTGGTACTTACTAAGCATTATTTTAATGTTAGCTATTATTACTATTATATGATTTTCCCCATTTGGTTATGTGCTAAAGCAATGAAGAGGTTAGGGTGGAGGGAAAATGAAGAGAAAAAAAAGGCTCATGGAGAAGACCAAAGGAGCATTAAAAATAGTAAGAAAGCAAAGTTCATCCCTACACTGTGAAGATGACAGGAAGACTAATAAGGCCCTGGAGGTTTGAGAGAAGAACAGATGGAAACTTTGTGGAGTGCTTCTATTGAGTAATAAGAACTGTCTTTCTCTCTTTTATTTCCTAAATGAAAAAGAAGGAAAAAGAGATTATTATTTGAAAAAATGTAGGAGAAGAGGATGGGAGGGAGAAACTAAATGTAGAAAGCCCCAGAGGGCACCATTAAAGTCTACCTACATATAGCAGATTTCTCGGCCCATTCCAAACCGTCAACACTGGGCTCTGAACCCAGAGTTGGCAACGTGGGCAGGGCCTGTCATGGAAGAACTGGAAAGGATCATATTGGCTGTGAAATATGGAAGTAGAGGCCATTGGTACTGCAGTCAGAGCTAAAAAGCTTGTTCCCGCAGATGCTGCAGAGCTGGTCCAGGAGTCTGTGTTCTAGGGAGATGCTTGGGGAGATTGGACTGAGAAAGGGAAAATTAATCATAGGAGCAGAGGATCATAGGAGGCAAGGATTTCTGAAATTTAGAGAGCTGACATGCATGTGTGTATGCATTAATTCATTTATTTTCATTTTATTCGTTTTAACATCTGTTTTTGTATTCTATTCATTAAGTAAATACATATAAAAATTATCTATATAGAATATATAGGTATATATATGCATAATAGATGTGATATGTAGAAAGGGATATGTATGAATAGTATATATATTTACATATATACATAAATTATCTATGAGAAGTATGTGAAGAGACAGAAACAGACAGAGATAGAGCGACAGAAATAGAGAAACAGAGAGAGAAAGACCCATACACAGAAGCAGAGACAGAGAGAGAAGGATAAACAGAGACAAAGAGAGAGAAGGAGAGAAGAGAGAGACGTATGTTTGTATATATACACTTATACTTTGCTCAACTTAAGGAGTTTTTTCTTGTCTCAAAACTTTAATTACAAAAGAAAACAACATATTAGCCATATCCGATAGAATATATTACAGTGCAAACCAAAAGACCTCACCTCAATAACAAAGTAAAAGAAATAGGTTTTTCCATCTCTTTTTCTGCTTCATCTTAGTCACTTTGGTTCCATTATTTTATTTCTTTCCATTTATAGTGTTATTTTGTTTTCCTGGTCTTAGCTTACTTCATTCTGTATCATTTCATATAAGTCATATTTCTATAAATTCTGAATATTTGTCTTTTTTTAATAGTATAGTAATATTTCATATATTAATGATAATATTCAACAATTTTGTTTAGTCATTTTATAATGAATGGATGTATTCTTTTTTTTTTAGTTCTTAGCTACCAAATAAAGTACTATTTTGTTTTGCTTTTTTAGTATTTTCTTTTTTTTACTATTTTAGTATACAAGGGGTCTTTCTTTCTGTCTTTGACCTGATTGGAGAATGTGGCTGGTAGTAGAATTTTTAGATCTAAGGATATGGACATTTTAATGAAGTTGTTTAGCATCATTCCAAATTGCTTGCCAAAGTTGGACCAATTCACATCTTCCCTGATAATATATTGATATTCCTGTTTTCCTGCATCCCTTATAACACTTTTTCATATTTTCCAACTTAGTGGAGATGAGGAAAAATCTCTGAGATGTTTTAATTTGAATTTCTCTTAATGCATATTAGTCATCTAAATTAATTGTTCATTTAATTATTAATACTTGTCATGCTTCTTTTAAAAATGGTTTGTTCATAACATTTGATTAAGAAGTCAATAAGCATTTATTATGTACTTAGATGGGAACTGAGCTAATTGATGACTATCTTATCTACTTTGAAACATATAGTAATATATTTGTATTCATTATTCATATATCTTGTATCAGAGATATTTTATGCAGAAATATTTTTAATCCTGTCTGCCAGCATTCATTTTGTCTATGTAAAAACTTTTCAATTTGATGTGATTTAAATAATTCCCTTTATCTTTTTAAAATTCTTCTATCTTTTGTTTGCTTGAGATTGACTCTTAACAATAGTTATGAAAGATACCTACATCCATGTTTTTCCTCTGTGTGTGTGTATGTGTGTGTGTGTGTGTGTGTGTGATAACAATTTATACATAAGATAAACATCCATTTGAAACTTGAGGTATATGGTGTAAGGTACTGGTCTAAACATTTTTGATTGTATTTATCCAACTGATTTTCACTTTTTTCAGCAGTTCTTCTTAAGTAAGAAGTGTTTTTTCTTTTTTTTTTTTTCTGAAATTGTATATCTTCCTAGAGTTGTTGGCTTGAATTGTTTCTGATTGTAGTTTAGCGAAGCTCTTTACTGATCTAAATGTTTGTTCTGTTATTAGCATCAAATGTTTGATGATTCCTATTTTTCTTTATCCTCTTTTATGAGAAACTGAGTCAGAGTTTTAGCTGTCTCATCTCTACATATGGATAGAGTTAGGGTTAGAGTAAAAATTCAAACTTACAATCTATCTCAAAGCCATGTGTTAGTCTCCTAACCACTCCTTCTCCCTAGTCTTTTAAGTTGCCTTCTCCTGAATAATGTTCTATTCCATCTTTTTAGGAGTACTGATGCATAAAATTTGTTTAGAGTCATTATTTAAAGGAATTTGGAGACTTTGGGGGGAGAATCTGGGTGAGGAACTGCCTTTACTCCACCACTTTGGCTCCATCTCATTCACTTAAGGTTCTCAAGGAAGATGTAGAGATCAATTAGTTATCAGATTTATGGGACTGATAGCAAGAAAAGACTTTAGAGACCATCTATCCCAATGGGAAGTTAGGTTACATTATCACAGTCCACACAGGTAGTATTTAATAAAGGTACAGTATAAACCCAGATCCAAAATCAGCAATCTGTCCATCATATCATGTTTTTTCGCTTAGTGGGATTTTATAAATGAAGAAGGAGATAATCATTTCAAAGTATAAGGGTACTATGAGACAACAAAAGAAGGCAGGAACTGGTTGTATATAAATGAGAAACTCAATATTTCAATGAATCAATTAACTGATTAATCAAAAGTATAAACTAGACATGTCTTCAATCAGTGTAGAAGGCGTAAAATACTTTGGTCGTGAATAAAGACAGACGACATCACACAGTAGACATATTGGGATTTTTTGATTCAGACACAACTCTGAATAACTCAAAAAGCTGGATGGAATTGGACATCTGCCAGACCAGGTATTAGGGTCTGGCAGATTAGATGGAGCAACAGTAACTGGCAGCAATAGCAGGAGATAAAAGACACAGTGAGGATAACTTAGACACACCAAGGAAAGGAAGTTTAATTTAAGGATTCTACAATGTTACCCTCAGAGTTTAGCAGAAAAGTATACTGACGGAGGATTTCATGAAGATTCCACAAAGGAAGAAAAGGATTTTTCATAAGTACATGCCTTCACCTACATGAACTCCCTAATATTGAGTGCAGGGACTGTGTATCTATAGTGGAAGGAGATTGGTGGAGAAGGGTTTCTCTAATAACTGCCCTTTGCTACTTATGGTTAGTAAATACTTTTTAAAAAGTAATTAACTGAGGGCAGCTAGGTGGCACAGTGGATAGAGCACCAGCCCTGAAGTCAGGGGGACTTGAGTTCAAATGTGACCTCAGACACTTAACACTTCCTGGTTGTGTCACTTTACCCTAATTGCCTCAGGGGGAAAAAATAGGGTTTTGATGATAACTGCTATTTAGATAGAAAAGTCACCACTCTTTGCAGATGATATGAGGGTATACTTAGAAAACCCCAAAGATTCTAATAAAAAGTTATTAGAAATAATTCACAACTTTAGCAAAGTGGCAGGATACAAAATAAATCCACATAAATCCTCAGCATTTTTATACATCACCAACAAAATGCAACAGCAAGAGATACAAAGAGAAATTCCATTCCAAACAAATGTTGAGAGTATAAAATATTTGGGAATCCATCTACCAAAGAAAAGTCAGGAATTATATGAGCAAAATTACAAGACACTTGCCACAAAAATAAAGTCAGATTAAATAATTGGAAAGACATTCAGTGCTCTTGGATAGGCCGAGTGAATATAATAAAGATGACAATGCTCCCCAAACTAATCTATTTATTTAGTGCTATACCAATCAGACTCCCAAGAAACTATTTCAATGACCTAGAAAAAGTAACAACAAAATTCATATGGAAGAATAAAAGGCCGAGAATTTCAAGGGAACTAATGAAAAAAAAGTCAGACGAAGGTAGTCTAGGTATCCCTGATCTAAAGCTATATTATATAGCAGCAGTCACCAAAACCATTTGGTATTGGATAAGAAAGAGACCAGTCGATCAGTGGAACAGATTAGGTACAAAGGACAAAAAAGGTACATCTATAGCAATCTAGTGTTTGACAAACCCAAAGATACTAACATTGGGGATAAAAATTCATTATTTGAAAAAAAATTGTTGGGAAAACTGGAAATTAATATGCCAGAAATTAGATATGGATCCACACTTAACACCATATGGCAAGATAAGATCAAAATGGGTCCATGATTTAGGCATAAAGAGGGAGATAATAAATAGATTAGAGGAACAGAGAATAGTCTACCTCTCAGACCTGTGGAAGAGGAAGGAATTTATGACCAGAGGAGAACTAGAGATCATTATTGATCACAAAATAGAAGATTTTGACTACATCAAACTAAAAAGTTTCTGTACAAACAATACTAATGCAAACAAGATTAGAAGGGAAGTAACAAATTGGGAAAATATTTTTACAGTTAAAGGTTCAGATAAAGGTCTCATTTCCAAAATATATAGAGAACTGACCCTAATTTATAAGAAATCAAACCATTCTCCAATTGATAAATGGTCAAAGGATATGAACAGACAATTCTCAGATAATGAAATTAAAACTATTTCCACTCATATGAAAGAGGGTTTCAAATCACTACTGATCAGAGAAATGCAAATTAAGACAACTCTGAGATACCACTACACACCTGTCAGATTGGCTAAAATGACAGGAACAAATAATGATGAATGTTGGAGGGGATGTGGGAAAACTGGGACACTGATGCATTGTTGGTGGAGTTGTAAAAGAATCCAGCCATTCTGGAGAGCAGTTTGGAACTATGCCCAAAAAGTTATCAAACTGTGCATACCCCTTGACCCAGCATTGCTGTTATTGGGATTATATCCCAAAGAAATACTAAAGAGCGGAAAGGGACCTGTATGTGCCAAAATGTTTGTGGCAGCTCTTTTTGTTGTAGCTAGAAACTGGAAGTTGAATGGATGTCCATCAACTGGAGAATGGTTGGGTAAATTGTGGTATATGAAGGTTATGGAATATTATTTCTCTGTAAGAAATGACCAGCAGGAGGAATACAGAGAGGCCTGGAGAGACTTACATCAACTGTTGCTGAGTGAAATGAGCAGAACCAGAAGATCGCTGTACACTTCAACAACAATACTGTATGAGGATGTATTCTGATGGAAGTGAATATCTTCAACATAAAGAAGATCCAACTCACTTCCAGTTGATCAATGATGGACAGAAACAACTACACCCAGAGAAGGAACACTGGGAAGTGAATGTAAATTGTTAGCACTACTGTCTATCTACCCAGGTTACTTATACCTTCGGAATCTAATACTTAATGTGCAACAAGAAAATTGGATTTATATACATATATTGTATCTAGGTTATACTGTAAATGTATGTAAAATGTATGGGATTGCCTGTCATCTAGGGGAGGGAGTAGAGGGAGGGAGGGGAAAATTTGGAAAAATAAATACAAGGGATAATGTTATAAAAAAATTACTCATGCATATATACTGTCAAAAAAAAGTATAATTATAAAATTTAAAAAAATAAAATAAAATAAATTAAAAAATAAAAGAAAAGAAAAGCACTCAACCTCTGAGGGCCTCAATTTCTCCACAGAAGTTGGACTAGGTAGATCTCTTGCTCCGTATGTAAACCTCTGTGATCCTATGGACCTCCTTTAGCCATTCTCCAATTAAAAAAAAAAAAAAAAAAAAAAATATATATATATATATATATATATATATATATATATATATATATATACACATAGAGAGAGAGAGACAGAGATAGAAAGAGGGAGAGAGAGAGAGAGACAGAGACAGACAGAGAAAGAGAGAGAGACAGACAGAGACAGAGACAGAGAGACAGAGAGAGAGACAGAGAGAGACAGAGAGAGAGGAGAGACAGAGAGAGACAGAGAGAGAGGAGAGACAGAGAGAGAGAGAGAGAGAGAGAGAGAGAGAGAGAGAGAGAGACAGAGAGACAGAGAGACAGAGACAGAGAGAGGAGAATGATTACTTCATAGGAGCACATTGGGAAGAAAACTTTAAGCTCTCTAAGAAGACAGGTTTCATTATTCAATCAATTAATAAACACCTAGTGTGTGCCATGCATTGTGCTTGGTAATGGAGAAATCAAAGACAAAAATGGAACAATTCAAACCTACTAAGGACTTACATTCCACTGGGGAGATGATGTCTATACATCCCCCAATTTCCATGGGGAGAAAGACACTACTATTGCCACTTTCCATAGGAGGTCTTTTCCAATGATTGATTCTTAATCCCTTCCATATATATGCATGTGTGTGTATGTGAATCGTATTGTATGCATATACATATTTGTGTGTATAGTCTATATGAATATATATATGTATATGTGTGCATGTGTGTGTTAATTGAAATGCATACATATATATGGTTTTATATATATAGTGTCTGTATATGGATGTGATTTGTGTTGTTTCCATATGCATATATGTATGTATATGTATTTATGCAAGTATGTAAGTATAGTTTGCTTTGTCACTTTCTATAGGAGGTCTTTCCCAACAGTTTTTAATTCTAATCCCTTTGTATGTATGTGTGTGAATTATTTTGTATGTATATATGTATGTGAATGTTTATATGCTTGTGTGTATGTATATGTTTACATGTGTGTACATGTTAATTGAATCCTACACATATATGTGTATGTGTATATGTGTGTATGTAGTGTGTCTGTATATGAGTATGATTTATATTGTTTATACATGCACATATATGTGTATATGTATTTATATGTATGTATATGTTTATAGATATATGCATGAATGTATGCCTGTTTATAAGAATAGTTTGCTTTGTATATATTTATTTGTGTTTTGTCTCTTCCATTAGATTTTGAATTCCCTAAAAGGATTATCTTTTCCCTCCCTCCCTCTCTTATCAAAGTGCCTGGCATATAGTAGGTGCTTAATAAATGCTTAAAAATTGATTGATTGGAAATGACTAGAAGAAACTAGGAACCTATTAAAGAAGAATCAAGAAGAAACTAGAGACTTATTTTAATAAAGAAAAAGACTTTCTCAGATTGATAAAAGTCTTGTCTTCTCTCCTCAGCCCAGGTTACCTGCAGCCTTGCAGGTTATGATCCCATTTTCTCCACTAGGAAGCTCGGGGCAGAGTAGCCAGCCTTGGCTAGGCTGGGTGCCAGGGGAAAGGAAGGTCAGGGAGAGGCGAGGGGCCCCCAGAAAAGACTGGGCTTTGGAGAGCACTTAACAATCCATTGTCAGACAGCAATGGGGCTGATAAGTGTGCCAGCCATTATCTTCCCATCAATAACCTTTACGTGGCCTTGGACAGCAGTTATTTCCTACAGAACCCAACTTTTCACTGCGACTTCCATTTGTTAGTGGCAATCAACTGCAGGGCTTGAACTCATTAGCTCGGCCTTCTTGCAGGATTCCAAGCCAGCTCCGGGTCTCTCTCTACCTTGATTGCAGCAAACCCCCTCCCAGGAGGGACCCGGCCTGTTGTAACGCTCTATTTGAACTTTCTGCTGTATGTCTTTGACTCGACAAAAAGGATGGCTTCCCAAGTCCTATTTCTGGAAGGACAGAAGACCGGATATTATTGTTTTTTAAAGATCTATTTAAAAAACAATGTATTTGCTGATGGTGTAAGAAAACAATGAGAATAAACACACATGAGGATAGTCACATTTCCCCTTCCGTTGGGTTCTTTATTTATTTATGTCCAAATCTGGCATTACAATGCTCTTGTATATCCTATTATGCAGACATGCAGTGAAAATTTAAAAAATATAAGTACTTTAGAATCAGAGAGGGGCTTAGAACAAAGAATGTCAGAGCTGGGAGAGGTCTTAGAACAGAGAATGTCAGAACTGGAAAGGGTCTTAGAACAGAGAATGTCAGAGCTGGGAAGGGTCTTAGAATAGAGAATGTCAGAGCTGGGAAGGGTCTTAGAACAGAGAATGTCAGAGCTGGGAAGGGTCTTAGAACAGAGAATGTCAGAGCTGGGAGGGGTCTTAGAACAGAGAATGTCAGAGCTGGGAGGGGTCTTAGAACAGAGAATGTCAGAACTGGGAGGGGTCTTAGAACAGAGAATGTCAGAGCTGGGAAGGGTCTTAGAACAGAGAATGTCAGAGCTGGGAAGGGTCTTAGAACAGAGAATGTCAGAGCTGGGAGGGAGCTTAGAACAGAGAATGTCAGAGCTGGGAAGGGTCTTAGAACAGAAAATGTCAGAGCTGGGAGGGGTCTTAGAACAGAGAATGTCAGAGCTGGGAGGGGTCTTAGAACAGAGAATGTCAGAGCTGGGAGAGGTCTTAGAACAGAGAATGTCAGAGCTGGGAAGGGTCTTAGAACAGAGAATGTCAGAGCTGGGAAGGGTCTTAGAACAGAGAATGTCAGAGCTGGGAGGGAGCTTAGAACAGAGAATGTCAGAGCTGGGAAGGGTCTTAGAACAGAAAATGTCAGAGCTGGGAGGGGTCTTAGAACAGAGAATGTCAGAGCTGGGAGGGGTCTTAGAACAGAAAATGTCAGAGCTGGGAGGGGTCTTAGAACAGAGAATGTCAGAGCTGGGAGGGGTCTTAGAACAGAGAATGTCAGAGCTGGGAGGGGTCTTAGAACAGAGAATGTCAGAGCTGGGAGGGGTCTTAGAACAGAGAATGTCAGAGCTGGGAGGGGTCTTAGAACAGAGAATGTCAGAGCTGGGAGGGGTCTTAGAACAGAGAATGTCAGAGCTGGGAAGGGTCTTAGAACAGAGAATGTCAGAGCTGGGAGGGGTCTTAGAACAGAGAATGTCAGAGCTGGGAGGGGTCTTAGAACAGAAAATGTCAGAGCTGGGAGGGGTCTTAGAACAGAGAATGTCAGAGCTGGGAAGGGTCTTAGAACAGAGAATGTCAGAGCTGGGAAGGGTCTTAGAACAGAAAATGTCAGAGCTGGGAGGGGTCTTAGAACAGAGAATGTCAGAGCTGGGAGGGGTCTTAGAACAGAAAATGTCAGAGCTGGGAAGGGTCTTAGAACAGAGAATGTCAGAGCTGGGAGGGAGCTTAGAACAGAGAATGTCAGAGCTGGGAGGGAGCTTAGAACAGAGAATGTCAGAGCTGGGAGGGAGCTTAGAACAGAGAATGTCAGAGCTCAGAGGGGTCTTAGAATAGAAAATGTCAGAACTCATCAGGAGCTTAGAATGTAGAATTGATAGAAAGCATATAACACACCACCCTATATAAGGTTGTATAATTGAATATGGGAGTCCTGAAATTATGGTTTATTATTAGTAAATTTTTGATTTGTATACCTATTTTATATACAGGGGTAACCTAAAAATTTCTCAGACAAAAAGAGATCCCAAGTGGAAAAAGTCTATGATCTAAGGGGATCATCAAATACTTCTCATTGTAGGTTTTTGAGAGCAAAGGAAAAACTTCCTAACAATGAGAACTATCCAAAAATGGTTTCCCCTCACTTAAGATGTGCAGGATTGAGGGGGTCATTTGTCAGTGATGACAGAGAGGCCATGGCTGGCCAGGTCTGAAGGCTGGAAGAGTTTGAACTCCTTTCTAAGGCTGAGACTCTGGGACTGCAAAATGAACCTCCTTCCCTTGGGGACTCCGGTTATCAGGCTGGGAGCTAGATGACAGTATCAAAGCTGGTAAGACTGATTAGGAGGGTGGGACGCATCTCTCCCCACACCCCAGAGATTCCTAAGTGGGGTGAAGACGTCTGCTTCAGTGCCTCCTTTGTTAAAGGTGTGTTAGCTAGGTGTGTTATCAAGGAAGAGGGTGGATAGCAGAATAAGTCATTGATACTAGACCTAGAGATGAAAATCAATGTGACTTTTAGTCATTAAAACAAACGGTTGATCCATAGCTTTCCCTGGGTGTGGGTAGAAGGGAAGAGGGAGGAGTAGCAGATACTATCTATGTCACTGATAAAGTCTGTGGCTCAGTTTTAGATCTGAGGAGGGAACCAAAGTCACACAAAGTCACACTGGGTCTGAGGTTGGATTTGAATTCAGATCTTCCTGACTACAATCCCAATTCTCTTTTCCCTGTGTGACCTAGCTAAGGCAGAGAGTTCTCCAGACCCATGCAACCAGACATCTATGTTCTACTGCCCATGTAAATAATTTATATTACTCTTTTGTGTATTTGCTGGAGAATATAATCTCTTTAAAGGCAAAGACTTTTGTGGTGTGATCCTGGGCAAGATACTTAACCTCAGTCTGCCTTAGTTTCATTACCTGTAAAATGGGGATAATAATGACAATAATTTCCCTGAGTTGTTGTGAAGATCAAATGAGATAATATTTATATTACATGAGATAATATTTATAAAACATGTTTGTTTCTTTCCTCTCTCCCTTTGTTCCTTCCTCCTTTCCTTTCTTCTTTCCTTCTTCCTTCCTTTGCTTCCTTTTCAGAGTCTTCTTCCTTCAAGTCTTTCAGCTCAGGAACCAATTCTTCCACAAAGCTTTCTCAAAGTCCCTGGTCGTCGGGGACACATTTAACATGATCTCTCAATTGCCCCTGTACCTTCCTTCTATCTAGCATTCTACTGATCTATAAACTTGTTCTGAAATGACACAGTCTGATGGAGTCTGGAACAGAAGATGTTGATTCAAATCCTGCCTCTTTTACTTCTTCTCTTCCTGACCTCATGGAACTCACTTTTCTAGACCCAGTTTCTTCATCTATCAAATGAGAGGACAGAACTGGATATCTTTGGAGATCTCTTCTGATTCCAAACCTATGTTCCTAGAAGATTGGAAGTGCCTTAGAGGTAAAAAGAACATTTCATTTTTCACCTTCAAGTCCCAGCAACCTGTACATAGTTGTTTAATAAATCATTGTTGAATTAAATTTCACACAGTAAGCAAACAGAGAAATTAGGAATGGAATCTACTTTTCCTGAGCTCCCAGTTCATTGCCTCATCCATTTCTCAGATGGCCCTCATCTCCTCCCCCTTAAAGAGTTATAACAGTCAAAGTCAAGGAGCAAAGTGTCAGACACTCAATCAGTGATGCTGAATTCCTTTCAAATTGAATTGAATTGAATTTTGAAAAGGACATGCATTGGAAAGGAGCCAAAGAAAGAGAAGGGGGAAAAAAATCAAGCAAGAGAATGAACAAATGGATAAAAAGACACTTAGTAGGCATAGATTATGTGCTGGGCACTAGAAATACATATGCAAAAATGGACTCAGTCCCTGATCTCGTGGAGCTTACTTTGTTTTTTGTTTTTTTTTTTTTAAATATTACTTATTTTTAACATTATTTTCTTTTTAGTCAATTTCCAAATTCTTTCCCTCCTTTCCACCTCTCCCCCACCGACTCTGAAGGCAAGCAATATAACATTAATTATACATGTGAAATCATGCAAAACATTTTTTCCGTTTAGCCATATTTTTAAAAGACACACAAAAAAATAAAGTGAGAAAGTTATACTTCAATTTGTTCTCATGATGATGAACTCATCAGTTCTGTCTCTGGAAATGGATGGCATTTTCCCTTCATGAATCCCATGGAAATAAATGTCTTGGATCATTGTATTGATCAGAGTAGTCAAGTATTTCACAGCTGAAATTATATTTTAATAGGGAAAAACAGTTAGCGGAATGGCGGCCAAAAAATATATTTTGAATTGGAAAGTTGCAGGGATGGGGAGAGTAAATAGAAGCGAAGTGAAATTGGAAGTGAGAATATTATTGCTCTTAGTCATGTTGGGAATGTCAGATACACTTTATGAATCCAGCATATTAAGACAGGTTTTTAAATGTTGAGAATCACTAAGAAAAGGGCATGCCATATAACGATGGGACAAATGAATTAAGATTGCTTATGGGAATAATCAAGAAGGAAGTCCCACCCCAATCTGCTTCATCTCTGTCTTCACTATCTACTGTCGGAAGTTCTTCTTGACTCAGAAACTAATTTCTGTTAACTCAACAATTTTTTCCTCTTCTGCTTTCAATGAGACCAAGGTATTACTGGATCATCCCAAAGTCCTTCATTGCCAATTCTTGGAAGGAGCTACAGTCATTCATCTGACCTTTACAGAGACTTCATGGGTCACAACTTTCCACAAGCACCATGAGTTATTCCCAAGCCATAGAAAACGAGCAGGGTGAACTCTTCCAATTATCCACATTACTCTTGCCTCAGAAGAGAGAAGATGAAGGATAACAGTGGGGCTGATGGCAGATATTTATAAGGATCAGTTATGTTTTTCTTGTTCCCAGAGGGAAGTTTTAAAGTTGATGGCTGAAAAGAGACAAGAGGCAAATTGGGGCATGATGTAAGGAAAAGATTACTAAAAACTAGAGCTATCTGAAAGAAGGCCAGATTTCCTTGGAAAATAGAGAGATCCTTGTCTTAAAGGCCTTCAAGCCAAGACTGGATGTTCTAGAAAGACTTCTTGTTCAGGGATGGTCCATATTGGATGGTTTCTGAGATTCCCTCCAGCACTGATTCTATATATTTAACATTCAGTTAGCATTTATTAAGTATTTGGATTGGGCCAATCTCTGTGCTATGCATTGTGAGCTAAAAAAATAAAAAATAAAATAAAGAGGTCTTTGCCTTTGAGGAGCTTACATTTTGAAAGAAAGACATGTCTGTATATATATATATATATATATGTATGTATACATATATGTGTATATATATACACATATACACACATGTATCTATGTGTTGCATATGTATAAATATACAATGCATATATTGCATTTTTCTTATATATACATATATGTAAATATATGTAAATATACATGTATGCATTGTGTACACATGTGTGTGTATTCACATATATACATATATGAGGGCTTTGTGTGTGTATATATATACACATACACATACACACACACGCACACATTTCCACATATATATATATGGAAAATACAAGATAATTTCAAAGAGGAGAAGTATTAACAGTTGGGAGATCAGGAAAAGCTTCACATGAAAAGGTGGCTTTTGAATCCAGCCTTGAACAAAGCAAGGAATTCTTCAAAAATTTGGGGTGTTTAACTTGGAGAAAACATTCTGCAAATATTTGAGGAGATGTCTTGTGAAATATGGCTTAAACTTCTTCAGTCTGGTCCCAGAAGGCAGAAAGGAAATCAATGGGTGGGAGTTATGGAAAGAAGCAAATTCCAACTCAATGTGAGGAAATGGTGTCTGAAATAATTATAGACGTTCCACAGTGGAATGGCTATCTTGGGGAGTAGCAAGGTCTTAATCACTTGAGATCTTTACTGAGAGGCTCAATGACCACTTGTCAGTGATATCTCAAATTGGATTTATGACTTCGGCATGGGTTGAACTCCATGACCTCTGAAATTGTTTCCAACTCTGAAATTCCATGAGTCTAGCAAAGATCATTATTGAAAACAACTTGATTTCATAAACAAACAGACACATGAATGAATGAATGAATGAATGAGCAAACAAACTAACAAACATGCTTCCCTCTTCAGGTTCCTGAGTCCAAGCCTATAATATATGATCAAGAATTTCCTTAAAGTGATAGATTATCATTTCCAAGGATACAGAAAATATATAATTATTGCTTTTAGTAACTCCTATGCCAAGTTGAGCACATAGCAGAAACATGTGCTTATTTAAAAAAAATTAAATTGAATTGAAGCTATAATGGACAACTTGATATTCCTCATGAATAATACTCCATCGAGATTACCTTTATACTTTTACATTTTCTGTCCTTGATTCCTGAAATGTACTGCTTCCGTTTTTCTGTCTCATAGAATTCTGTTTTCTTAGATTGATTGAAAAACACCGAATATGATCCATATTTACAAGGAAGGTTCATCAGTCCATGTACTGACCAGGAGAGCTTTTCATGAGTATCTCTTGGGGAAATGACAGCAGTGAGGGTAATAATCCAGAGGCAAAACAGATAACCTCTTAACCTGACACAGCCTTTGAAGAAACTTTCCAAGCTCAGAGAACATCAGTTACTTTGGTACCAGGTCTAGAGTAGGACTCAAAGTGTTCTTTCCCTTGGAAGGATCAGAAATTGAAATATTTTCAAAAGATGGATCAAATATCAAGAAGAGAAATAAGTTATAAGATAGAGCAGTAGAAAAACAATAAAGGATGATAATGTGGAGGCTAAAACTTGTGGATTGAATGAGCTCAGGAATTCAGGGTTGCGATGGAATAGACTGGGTACCCATACTAAGATTGGCACTAATATGGTGAAACATTTTGGAGTGGGAAGCCACCAAGCTGCCTAGGGAAGAAAGAATCGGGGCAGGGCAGGAATAGAGCAGTTCAGAGCTTCCATGTAGATTAGAGGTGGAATCAGATCCAGGAGTAGCTGTTGCACTTTTATCCTAGGTACTCAGTCTCTGGGTTAGCAGAAGGGAAAAAAGAAGGGAGGGAGGGAGGGAGAAAGGAAGGGAGGAAGGAAGGGAGGAAGGAAGGAAGGAAGGGAGGAAGGAAGGAAGAAAAAGAAAGAAACAAAAAAGGGAGGAAGGGAAGGAGAAATGGAGGGGAAAGGAAAGGAAAAAAAGGGAAAGGAAGGAAGGATGGACTAGGAGGATCACATTTCTGGGTCAATGACTCTATGATTCTGAGCAAGTCACTTAAGCTGTAAGGACTCTTTTCCCATTCTCTGTCCCCCTGGGGCTTTTCTCTAATACTATAAGTTGCAGCAAAGATGCTGATGAAATTTTTCCAAGGCTTTTTAAAAAATTTTGTGTTTTTTTTTTTTTTTCCCTTTTTCCCAAGAGGTTTGGCATTGCACTTAGGCATAACCTAAAATACCCTAAAACCAGGAGAGGGAAGGCATGGCTTTTCTCCCTTCCCTCCCACCAAAAAAAAAAAAAAAAAAAAAAAAGAAAAGAAAAAAAGATGACTTTTATTTGTTGTTATTTTCTTAATAGCAACACACAAGTGGTTGCTCTTTAGTGTATAGTGGAAGCTTTTAATCTCAATAACTTCAGGAAGGTTGGGATCTACTTAAGATTTATGGGAAGAGGATTTTTAAAACAATAATCCTTAGTCTGATTGTATAAAGTAAAATAAATAAAAATATTTGGACCCATAAAATCTAATATTAACAAGACCAAGGATTTCATCCTTGTAGGGAATTCAAACTAACAAAGCCCTTTTTATCAATGGATATTGGCTTATATTATTTCATCCATCTACGGAATTTCTTTTGTCAAAACTTGCACCTACTCTGCAACTTCCTCTGATCTTTGGTTAAGAGCTGGAAGAAACCTTAAAAGTCACGTAATAAAACAATTCATGAAGAAACCAAGCTTAGAGATAGGAAATACCTTGACAAAGGGTTCATAGGTAGCTGGTGGCAGGATCAACATATGAAGTTATGATATCACTATAAGATTATGGCTCACAAGCCCACACCAGTAGGCTTCCTGTGAATAATCAGCCAATAGACTCAATTAGCTTTACTAAGAAAAGATCACAAAACAGTCGCCTCCCAACATACCATCTATTCATCTGAGATATGGCAGCTAAAAGAGCCTTTGTGATCTTCAATTGTACTTTTGAAAGGGCTTAGTGTTTACAGCTAGTAAATTTATAATCCTTTGTGCTTGCACTGGTCAAGCCAAGCTGAAGCATTTTGTTCAATTATGGATATTGATAAGCAGTATATGATAAGTGTATTCAGAGACAATAAACCAGGAAAGTGAAGAGCTTAGGTTCATTTTATCAATCAATCGATCCATTGACAAACATTTCTGCAACACCTATTCCATGACTTACACTGTACTAGGTACTAGGAATGTAAAGACAAAAACAAAAGCAATTGCTGTTATTGAGAATTACCTTCTTAAGTGGGTGTATATATATATATATATATATATATATATATATATATATATATATATGCATATACCCACTTAAAAAGTTGTATATATATATATATATATATATATATATATATATATATATACATATATATATACGCACACACACACACACACACACACACACATATATATATATATACATACATACATAAGTATATATATATATATCTATATATACCTATATAGATACAAAATAAGTATAAGCACATTAAATACAAGGTTAGGTGAATACTATTAGCTCAGGTCTATGAATGAGGCTATATTAAAAGAATTAGGAGTGTTCCACTTGGCAAAAAGAATGCTTGGAATACTTTTAAGGGTACGAGGAACATGATAGCTATCTTCAAGTCTATGAAGGACTGTCAAATAGAAAAATATAGACTTGTTCAGCCTGGTCTTAACAAGCAGAATGAGAAGTAATGAGTAGAACAGACAAATTTAAGCAAGACATTAGGAAAATTGGCTCACAGTTAGAACTGTCCCGGATGGAATAAGACTATTTCCAGATGACCACTTGCCAAGGATGGGGATGGGCTGCTCAGGTGTAGGTTGGACTTATGAGTTTTTTCCCGATTCAAATTCTGTGATCCCATAAAGCCCTGCAAGTGTCCTTAGCCACTCTGGACCTCAGTTTCCTTCTACTAGGAAGATCTTCCTAAACCAGTTTACAGTTTTATTGGGAAAATAAGAAATGGATGTGTGAAAAGTTAGCATTGTGAGAACAAGCCATGTAAATGATTTGTTAATTTTCAAATGGGTTTTCTTGAGGATAATGTTTCTAAATTCAGTGAAAGAAGGGATCAGAAGAGGTACATAGATTTGAAAAGAATAAATATTGGAAGTGGGATTTGTGATAGATCTTGAAAGATGGGTAATATTGAGACAGGAAGAGATGGGGAGAGGGCATTTCTAGAAGGACACAGGTGTGTGTCTGTCTGTGTCTGTTTGTCTGTATATCTTGGTGGGAAAGAATTGTTCAGGAAGCATGAAGTATGGGGAGGATGGTTTTATTTTTGTGAAGTTTTTTGTTGTTGTTTTTTGTTTTTTGTTTTTTGTTTTTGTTTTTGTTTTGTTTTGTTTTTTGGCAGAGTAAGGGAAATAAATCAAAAAGAAGACTGAAGACAGTTTGTAGAAAACATTCAATGATTTACTAGATTTAGATTCTATCAGATTCCCTAATCAAGGAGGGATTCCCATGGCCCAGAGATTCTAGTAGACTTCCCTAAATGTCTGAAGAAACATGAAAAAGACTAGACACATGTATTTGTATATGTGTCTTCCTGGATGCTTGTAGTTCTGTGTGTTTTGAAGTGCTCTGATATAAGGGAGAAAACTGTAGAACTCTGGGTTCTCTTTAGGAATGTACTGGAACCAGCTCAAACCAACTTTTTAAGGCTATTTGATAAAATTTCTGTGTGACCATTTACCCTTTGCAAATCAGCAAAAATACAAACCAGGGCTTAATTTATTGCTGTGTTGATTTTCTTGACTTAGGAAAGCTACCGAAACCCATTAATAATGTAGATTTTATTTGTATGTGTGCCCTGGGTAGAGCCAGTTGTGAAACATTTATTATCAGCGCTATCAGATCTTCCCTTTCAGCCCTATCTCAGTCTTTGGTACCTGGAGATAATGGTGGTGGGATAACTGTTGGGGAAATAGACATCCTTGTGTCAACTTAGTTCCATTAAAAACAAAAAACAAAACCCTGCATATCTGACTTTAGTAACCCTTGATCTGGGAAGGAAGAATAGTGGGTGGAGAGAGGAAAATGGGACTGTGGGGTAAATAGAGGAAGAGAATAGGAGAGGGAGGTTGGGCCTATGAAGGAGGGGGCTGATGCTGAGCCAAGAAATGATAGAAATGGAATGGGGAGGGGGAGAGAGCAGATTGGCAATGGAGATTAGAAAGCAATGAGCAGATTTGGAAGAAGGTTTGGATCCTGGTTCTGTCACTACCTATGGGACCTGGACCAGATCACCTGCTCTTGTAATTTCCTCATCAGCAATATGATGTTTTGGCCCTGGTGATTTCTTAAGTCCCTTGGGAGTTCACTCTACACCGATGTGGTTCAGTCCTTGTCCCTTTCTGACTATATTCTCTTCCTAGTATGCTCTATGTAGACCCATTCTTTTACTTCAAAGAGTTTATGAGAAAAGATTTACAGATGTAATGAACAACATAAGTTAATAAGCATACCGGACATCAGAATTTAGACCTAGACCTCAGAAATCATTTGCGTCCAACCCTTTCAATTCATTTCACATGCAAACTTTTTTCTCATAAACCCTTGGAGGTGAAAGAAGGGATCTGCAGAGAGCATACTAGGAAGAGAATATAGTCAAATAGGTATAAGGACTAAATCACATTGATTAGGAACTCCCAAAGGAGGAAACTCCCCTCTACTAACTCACACAGCCACTCCTTTCTCTACTAACTTTGATCCTAAAGGTTAAATGATTTACCCAGAGTCACACAGTCAGTATGGGTCAGAAACAGGACCTGAACCCATATCTCTGCACTGACAAATCTGGCTTTTTTTTTTCCCCCTACTATACCAGGACTGCCTCTAATGCCATCTGTGAACTTGTTTTTGTTTAAATTTGGTAATAACATCGTTCAATATCATTAATTGTTCTTTGTAATCCTGTAACATTTTATTTTATGCATTTAAAAATATTACTTGGAGAAGGGAACCATAGACTTCTCTACTTTGTCATAGATGCCTATGACACAGAAAGAAGGAATAACCCCCCAAAATCAATAATCCCATAGGCAATGGAGAACCATTGTAGAAATACTTTCTCCAGCTGTTTCCTCTGCAATGGGAAGTCACTGGAGAGTTCTGATAAGAGGAATAATTTCTGTCTTTTCTAATATACACTTTCTAGCATGTTTTGTTTTGTTTTGGTTTGTTTATTTGTTTTTATCCCTTTAGTTTTTCATTTCACTTTTATTAGTTTCCTTAAGAAGACAGAATCAAGAGCTGGGAGGGATGCTAGAAACATTTAATCTCAAATCCTCATTTTACAAAAGAGAAAACTGGGCCCAGAGTGGTTAAATGATTTGTGGGAGGTCACATGGTAACTTATGGGGCTGCCATTTTAACTCAGGTTCTTTGATTCCCTGGTTTTGTTTTCCCACTGCACCCCTTTGTATTATAAGCTTGGGGGATTGACAGGACCTCAGATCCTGAAGCGGACAATGTGCTTCTCTTTAGCAAGCCAAGGAGTCTACTGTTTGTTTGTACAATCAGTCCAAAGTCTCTGGGGAAGAGAGGGCAAAGACCACAACCCACATAAATCCTTCTGGCTAAACCTGAGGATTAAGGGCCTCTCAGCAGCACTGCTACCTGTAATTATCACTTCCAAAGAAGGTGGATCATCGCAGATCCTGGAAAAGATAGCCCTAAACAGTGGAGTCTCATCTCAGAATGGCCATAAAAGGTTTATGGTACCTATCAGGTCCCTCCTCAAACAAGCTGGGGGACTGATCCCTATCACAACTGGCTCCAGAGCTGTCCAGCCAACTGTCCTCTGATCAGTAGCATAGAGGCCCAAAAAGGCTTCCATTCCCACCCATGGTTTGTTGAGGGATTACTCTGAGACTTCAAAACATCAATTGGGATCTTTAATGAGGCAGCAGGGAGAGAAGGTCAGTGACCTTTGAAGGAGCCTTCTGCTCAAGTTTATATTCACTCTGGACAGATAACAATTGAGTAGTGCTAGGACTGAAGGACACTGCCATGTATGAAAAAAAAAAAAAAAGCAATCTAAAAAAGAACAAAAGAGATGAAGATGGGAGGGAAAAGGGAAGAGGGAAGGTAAAAAGGGAAATGAAAGAGAGAAGGAAGAAGAGAATAGGGAAAAGAAGGGAAAAGGAGAGGGAAAGGAAGGGAATAGGGAAGGAGGAAGGGGAAGGTAAAAGGGGAAGGAAGAAGGAGAAAGATAGAGGGAAAGGTGAAGAGAAGGGGAAAAGGGAAAGGGAGAAAGGAAGAGGGAAAGGGAGAAAGGAAGAGGGAAAGGGAGAAAGGAAGAGGGAAAGGGAGAAAGGAAGAGGGAAAGGAAGAAAGGAAGAGGGAAAGGAGAATGGAAGAGAGAAAGGAGAGGAAGAGAATGGGAAAAAAGGAAAAGAGGAAGAAAAGAAGGAAGGGAAAAATGGAGAAGGGAAAGGAGAAGGGGAATGGAGGAAGGGAAAAGGGGAGAGAGGGGAAAAGAAGGGGAAGAGGAAAGGAAGAAGGGAGAAGGAGGAAGAGAGGGGAAAGGGGAAGGCAGGGGAAAAGAAGAGGAAAGCAGAAAGGAAGAAAAGAGAAGAGAAGGAAAGGAAGTAAAGTATGCTCAGAATCACAAAGATTACAAATGTCAGGACTTATTCTTATAATTTTTTATTCCTTTTTCAGGAGTTAATATTGCATAGAAATAGTTTTTTTTTTTTATTTATTATATTCTGCAATTTTACTGAAGTCTTCAATTATCTCACACCTGGCTTTCTACATCATCATGTCACATATAAATGGGAATCATTTTCTTAAATAGCTTTTTTCTTTTTCTCACAGAGATAATATATAAATAGGATGCACCCAAAGGGGAGGAAACTAGCAACCATGATCATATAAAAGGAAATACAGACACAGAGAGATGAGATAAATTGATATGTAGAAAACAGGGGAATACCAAAGCCCTTATACATATATAATGTATAGAAATTCATTTTTATGTTTTAACAGGTGTAAATATGATTAATTGATTTTGCTTTTGCTTAAGCTAAATGTGTATTTTATAAAATAAATCACAGGAAACTTTAACAGAGACAAGTTTCACTGGCTGACTTTAAAAAGTCAACTTCATTTGTCAAACATGTCATTTATCTTCGACTGTCTTCATAGTTTTGTATAGCAATCACCCCTTTAACATCCCCACCCCACCTCAAAGTCTATGACCGGGTTCTACTTGAATACCTCCAGTGTTAGGGAATCCATTAGCCATTAAGGCGGCCCATTTCAACTCTAATTGTTAAGAAATTTTCTCTGACATTAAATATAAAGCTGCTTCACAACTTTGACCTCAGGGGTCTAATCTTCTATAAAAGAACCCTTCAAATACTTGAATATAGCCATCATGTGTGTTCATGTTCAACTCCCTCCTCTCTACTCCCATTCCCATGGTTTTCCTTTTCTAAATCAAAGCTTGGCGATTCCTTCCACTGATCCCACATGGTCTTGAGCTCTCCCCTGGGGAGCTGTCCCCCACCCATCAATGTTCTTCTTGAAATGGGGCTCTTGTTATTCAACAGGATCCTCCATTTGTGGTCGAACCAGGGCAGAGTACATCAGGCTCATTCCCCCAGTTCCCCAAAGGGCTAATCCACACTGTCCCTCTACCTCAAAGGTGATCCAAGGTGTGTTTCCACCTCAGAGTCAACCAGAAGGCTGCCTAATTACACTAATCACCACCCCAGGCTGCAAGTTTTATACTAATCCAGGACCAAGTGATTCATGTGGTAAATTACACACTTGAGATTTCACCAAGATTTACCTTCTATTCCTAATCTAGGATTAGCTCTTGGTCTCCCTGACACCCACGCAGGCAAGCCTCTTTTATCCTCTGTAGACAGACTGGCCTCTAGACCTCCCACAAAGCTTCCATCCTTGACTTTCTCCACCCAGGTTTTCTCTAAGTCATCTGTCTTTGGATTCTTTCCTACCCTCCCTTCCCCAAAGCGATCATAGCCCTGCTTGAAGGAAAGCAAGAGGCCCCTTGTACATTCCCAATTCATTGGGAGCTGGTATGGAAAGGAAATTGGGACAAAGGAATGAGAAGAGCTGCTTTGGAATATATCCCGGCATTGATAAAGCTTCCTAGTTCATGTTTTAGCCTATAATCTAGCCTTCACTGGCTGCTGGATTGAGTATCATGAAACAGACGTTACCATCAGACTCAGTTTCCCTTTCTGTAAAAAAAAAAGGCAGGGGAACTTTAGGACCTATAAGAGTTCCTTCCAGCTCTAAATATAGAATTTAATATCATTTCCCTTATTCGAAAATCTTTTGTAACTCTGTTTTGTTAATTTTTGTTTGTTTGTTTTTTTCTGAAGACTAAAGCATTTGGAGCTCTTGGGTAGAATGGGGAAACTGATTCTGATTCTACAGCTGACATCACAGGTTACAAACCAGCTTGAACAAAAGGCTCCCTCTGCATAGGATTTTTTTTCAGCTTTATCTCCAAAGGAAAATATTTTCTATCCATTCCTTTTCCCATCCCAATACTGGTAATTAATGAAACTCAAATCCAGGTGAGCCTCCCTAAGAAATAGATTACTTGGGCAGTAGATTAGGTTGTGGTATAATCCTGTTGGGTTTGGGATCATGCAGAATATATTGTTGAGGTTTAATAAATTAATCCTATTTTGTATCCTCTGTGCGTTTTCTTACATGAAGCCTTTCTGATTTGAATGTAAGCTTTTTAAGGGCAGGGACTGTTTAATTTCTGTGTTTTGGGTGTCTAGTATATAATGAAGCATTTAATAAATGCTTGTTAAATCAACTAGTTGAATCCATTAGACAAATAAGCAAGGATAATAACAACTCATATCTACAGGACCTTAATAATTCAAAAGTGGTTCCTTTATAATCATGTGAGGTACAATAATATAGTATCATGGAATCATGAACCTAGAACTGATAGAAACCCCAGAAGTCATCCAGTCTAACCTCCTCATTTTATAAAGGAGAAAATTGAGATCCACAGAAGTCACAGGATTAAAGATTTAGGGTTGGAAGGGGACGTCAGATTTCACCTCCTTTTTTTTGTTTTTTTTTTTGTTGTTGTTGTAAATGACAGTTTTTTCTCCTGAATTACAAGTAAAGACAATTTCAATGTTCATTTTTAAAAATTGAGTTCCAAATTCTCTCCCTCCCTTCCCAACCCAGACAGTAAGCAATTTGATATAGATCATACATGTGCAATCTTGCAAAACATATTTCTATATCAATCATTACATGAAAAAAATACAGACTAAGAATAAAAACATGAAAAAAAGTGAAAAATAGTATACTTCAATCAGCATTCAGGCTATATCATTTGTTTCAGTGGAGGTGAATAGCATTTTCACCATGAATTCTTTTGAATTGTCTTGAATCATCGTGCTGCTGAGAACAGCTAAGTCATTAACAGTTGCTCCTCAAACAATATTGCTGTTACTTTATACAATGTCATCCTGGTTCTGCTTACTTCAGTCTGCATCAGTTCATGTAAGACTTCCTAGGGTTTTCTGAAATCAACCTGCTCATCATTTGTTATATCATGATAGTAGTATAAGAGAGTGGATACCACCATTGCTATATTATTACTACTATTACTACCACTTTTTACCATTATTACTACTGCTTCTACCACTCCTCCTCCTCCTTTCCTACTATTACTATTACTAATACTACTACCACCACTACCACCACTACTACTATTCCTCTTACTCTTCTTTTGCTACTATAATTACCAACACCACCACTATTACTACTACTACTACTACTACTACTATTCCTCCTAGTCTTCTTTTACTATTACTACCACTACCACTATTACTACTACTACTACTACTACTACTACTACTACTACTACTACTACTACTACTACTATTCCTCTTACTCTTCTTTTACTACTACTACTACCACCACTACCACTATTACTACTACTACTACTACTATTCTATTCCTCTTACTCTTCTTTTACTATTACTACTACCACCACTACTACTATTAATACTACTACTACTATTCCTCTTACTCTCTTTTACTACTACTACTACCACCACTACTACTATTAATACTACTACTACTATTCCTCTTACTCTCTTTTACTACTACTACTACCACCACTACCACTACTACTACTACTACTACTACTACTACTACTACTACTACTACTACCATTATTCCTCTTCCTCTTTCTTTACTACTACTACCACCACTACCACTATTACTTCTACTACTATTACTCCTACTAGTGCAGAATCTAACTTCCTCCCCCTCCTACTAGCTTTGTAACATTTGTGTGTGTGTGTGTGTGTGTGGCAAAGTCACATTTCTATAGTTTGATTTTCTCATCTGCAAAACTCTGTAAGAAAACAAAGTCCTGCATGACCACAGGTTCTGCCTTATAAGAATCTGAATACATCAGTCACTTCACTCCTCTGGGTGGGTATTATTCTTTTGTTCTGTAGAATAGTTAGGGTGGATGAAAGACCTTCTGAGGCCTCTTTTGGCTGTAGATTAATGTTCTTGTAGTCTGCTCCATCAAATTATTATGAAAGTGCTCCCTAATCATAAAGCACTGCAGAAAGAAAAGCTGTTATCATCCAAGCTGATTTGGCTGCTCTTTCCTGTGACCAGTGGCACGCATTCCAAGATGGGCACATGGGATGAGGGTCATAGTATGTGATCATGTAACAAAAGAATGCCAATAAAATCATTACATGGCCCTCATTATCGTCATAGGGTTCTAAGGACCTTTGCCATAGACTGCTGCCTTATTTATAGCTGTTGTTAACACTTTATTATTATAATTTCCTCAGATCCTAATTGGAGTGGACCTTGGATTTGCTGCTTCGTCATGAAAGGATAGAAATAAACAATCCTCCTCTCCTTCTAGCATGGCCTAGAAGTTCATCAAACTGAAAGTTACCATAAACTCAATACATCCACTGGGGCAATATCCACTCAAACGCAAGGCTCGCAAGCCCCCATCCATCTTTCTCTTACCAGACCACACAAAGGATACAGGAATTCAAGCAGAAGTCATGTCAAAATAAATGACAAGGGGCATACCCCTGATATGCAGAAGAGAAATTCTCCATTATGTATAGTATGCTTTGAATATATTTGTCTTCCTCATTAGATTCTAAATTCCTTGAAGATAGGGAATATCTTTTGCCTTTTTATTTACTTTTTTATTCAAAATACTTAGCATAGTGTGACAGCCTAAAAATCTAGGCAGAACCAGGGAATATGTATAGAAAAGGGGATATATCTAAGAAAACAAGAAATATACAATCTGGAACACTTTTTTGGCACTTGCTAACTCTCCCACAGAATCATTGCTGTCTCCTGTTGACAATGATACTTATTTATGTAACACTTTAAGGTTTGTAAAGTTTTTTTTTTTTTATTTTTACAAATATCATCTCATTTAATCTTACAACAGAAGGGTGTTATTAGTATTCCTATTTTACTGGGGAGAACACTGAGATGGACAGAAGTTAAGTGACTTGCCCAGGGTCACACAGCTAGTAGCTGAGGCAGAATTTGAACTGAGACCTTCCTAACTCCAGAGTCAATGTTCTATTTATTGCACAATCTATGTGTCAAATTATAAATTATAGGGTTGATTTATTAAGCTGTTTTGTTGTACTGCTGGACAATTATTTCCATTATCTGTGATCCTCTCCAATTGATGGGGTGCTTTCTGGTATCCTCTTATGCTCCTGCTGCCACCTGCAGGACTTCTACTGAACTGCATTTACTTCATAGTTTCAAGTGTCATGATGAAAGGTTTCTTTTTTTGCACATAGCTTCAGGGGCTATCTCAATCTTTTGGGATTTCAATCTCAAGACAGCAGTCAGGTTGGCATCCAGGCAAGATTTTTCTAAAATTTTTCATTTTAATTCTCTCTGAAATCTCTCTTCCTACAGGATTGGAGAATTCTCATCCAACATTTCCACTCCCATACTACCAATAGTGATCCAGCTAAAACACCCTGGAAGTAAGACTAAAAGGTGATGAGTAAAGCTAGTAACTTGTGTCCTACTCACCCGCCAGGAACAAAGTTGCTCCCTTCTCAAGGGCCTAGTGTTCTTAGTATTTTCTCATTTAATCCTGACAACAAGCCTGCAAGATATTGGTTTTCATTTGCGTCATGGATCACTTTCTCAGTAAAGTCAAAATTCTAGTGAAGTCTGAAGCTCTGTTGCAGACTGCTTTGGTGGTAAATTCTGGCAAAAACCTTAGACCCCTCCTCAAAGTAATTATTTTTAAATAATTGAAGGAAATGATAAATTTCAGTTTTTGTTCAGTCATGTCCAACTCTTCATGAATTCTCTTGGCAAAGATACTAGTTTGTCATTTCCTTCTCCAGCTTATTTTACAGATGAGGAAACTAAAGCAAATAGGGATAAGTGATTTGCCTAAGCTCACACAGATAACAAATGTCTCAGATGAGATTTAAACTCATGAAGATGAGTCTTCCTGACTCCAGCGCTAGCATTTTATCCCCTTTGCCCAAATTTCAGTTCAAGATTATTGAAAATAAAGATGTTTTTCCTTCTTTTGATATCTAGCTACAGATCTTTAATGGTTCATTACCCCATGTTAAGAACCTCTGCTAAAAAGTGTATATTATTTCAGAGTAATACATTATATATATTACTTAGGACATTACATATATTATATATCACATATTACTTTACATGTTATACATTACTTATATTAATGTTATGACACATTATATTACTTATTACATATATCATCCATTACTTTATATTAACACATTCTACCTTATATTATTACATATATTATATACATGCTAGCTATTGATAGCTTCATATTGATATATTACATGTTATATATTATATACATTATTATGAAATATCAATTAATATAACCATATTACACATTGTATTATTATATATGTTATTGATATTATTTTATACCAATACATTACATGTTATTATATATATTGCAAATATATTACAGCATGTATTACTTTATATTAATGTAGTACATATGCTATTTTCCATGTTTTAAGACTGAGCAAACTGAGGTTCGAGAGCAATAACATGTCTTGTGTCACACTATAAAAAAATATAAAAATGGACTGAAAATCATTGTCTAGGCTGGATTTTTAGATCTGGAATCAGGAAGATGTAAATTTCAGATCATTTCTCTAATACATAATAGCTACATGATCTTGGCCAAGTTAGACCCAGAGCTTAGTTTCCTCAGATGTAAAATAAGGGAATTTGACTAGATTTGGCTTTGGAGACCTCTTCCAGCTCTATAATATCGATAATGAGGGATGATAATACTTTACTTGATAATTACCAAGATCACATTAAAAAGTGCTGCTCCTGGAAACCAGTTCCCCATCAGGGCTTAAAGGCAGTCCGAGTTCATCCAAGCACACTAATGTGGCATTCTCAGGACCATCCTGTTCCCTTGCTTGCTAAGCTCATCACCACAGAGCAATTAACTAATGGACCATTCCAAGTAACCAAAGATCATTGGGGCTCAGCCACCACTGAACATCCCCAGGAAGTCTGAAAGCAAAAATTACCTGCCCTGGACTGGCCTCAGGACCAGAAAATCAAATTAAAAGCATGATCATGGAAATCAAACTCCCCACTCCAAATTCCTGACGGATCAATGCTTTGTTACAACATTTGGGGCATCTCCCAGGAAGTTCTTCAATCTGTTTTTTTTATAATTGTTTCTCAAAGACAGGCCATTATGTTAATGAATTATCTAATTAATGGTGTTCTTAGTTAGGGGCACAAGGTTTTCTCCCTGACTGGTGAGGTCACTTTTACTTTCTTGACATGGGGGAATTTCTCTTTCATTTCCTAACCAGACTTCAGCTGGTCTCTTTATATTTTCCCTGACTCAGTCCTCAGTGTTTCAGTCAGTATTCCTCTTCTTAATTATAATGAAAAGTGGAAAATAAGAAAAGCTCCAAGAAAGGATTAAAGGCTGGGATGGGAGGATGGACTCTTGCTCTACCATTGGAGGAAAGGGAGGATAAATCAGAGTCAGCCATGCCTGTCAGGGCCCCAGATCTGAGTTCTTAAGGAGCTGGCAGGAATCTGGAACCTAATGCTACCTCCACTCCCTGGGTGGTCATGAACAAGTCCATCGACTTCTGCCTTTTCCCATCTATACAATGTAATGCTCACTCTAGCTATCTCACTGCTCTGTATTGAGAATTAATGACTTCAAGAGACCTTCAAGAAGATGCAGCAAGAAGAATTTTACAGGAAGATCCAATTCAATCCCCTGAGATCAAGGGGCCTTGGGAAATTGGGAAGCAGTGGAAAAGTAGAAGTGATTTAGAAACAAAGTAGGAAAGGGGAGTGGGAAAGAATTGAAATGACTAACTTCCTTAGCTGAAAAGGAAAGCCATGGACTCCAGTGACAGTTAATATAAATGTTATTTTTCTCCTCAAATTTCCCTAAAGCACTTTGACTATTTTGATGAAATTCCATTTTAATAAGCATTTATTAGGCACCTACTATATGCAGGATAGGTGCTTGGGAGTCAACAACCACAATACCAAGAAGCAGTTCCTAAACTCAAGAAACTTACTTTCTGCTGAAGAACAGCCATTGGGAAGCACTACAGAGCAGGGGGGCTGGTTTTGAAATGAAAGCACTCATCTAGACTCATAGCCCATCCCCTATATCATTTGGGGAACATTGGAAACTACTATCTCTATCTTCTAGGTCTCTATCTATAAAATTGGACAAATACAATTGGATCTCTGAGACTCAGTTCTTAATTTAGGCTCTTATGTTCCTTCATTACTCCCTAGTCATAGGCCCCCTATGGGATCTAAACTTCTAGAAGGTAGGGATTTTCTCTAGAATAACCAAGGACATTGCATTGGAGGCAGTCTGCTGAATTGAAATGAAAGTAGGGAGACCTACCATGTTATGTATACTATCTTATTCCAGGGGTGGGGAGGAGTGCAGGGGATCCATTTATTGTTGTTGCGGGATACTGATACTACTGCAACTCAAGGCCGTCACACCTATTTCTATAGCATTTCATACTTTTTTTTTTTTTTTTTTTCCCTGAGCCTGTGCCCAGGGTCACCCAGCTAGGAAGTGTTAAGTGTCCGAGACCAGATTTGAACTCGGGTCCTCCTGAATTCAGGGCTGGTGCTCTATCCACTGCGCCACCTCGCTGCCCCCCCATACTTTCTTTTCAATAATCCTGAGGGAGACACAGGACTTGCTTTTATTTATTTATTTGTTCATTCACTCATTTAGCTAGTTATTTATTTATTCATTTATGACCCCATTTACAGATAAGGAAACTGAGTCTCAGAGCAGACATTCCTAGAGCTAATAAGCACTAGCTGATGAAAATCAAGATCTCCTTGTCTAAAGTCCGGTTCATATTCTGCCACCTGCTACCCTCATTATATCTTGTTTCAAAGACCCATACAACTGATGACTGTGCTGAAATTATAACACATTTACCTACTCTTTATATGCTTTAATATTTGCAAAGTGCTTCATGTATACAATCTCAATTTGGTTCTCACGACAACCCTGCAGAGTTAACCACTATCATCATCCCCAATTTATAGATGAGGAAGTCGAGGCTTCAACTGGCAAGAGTCACACAGGCGGCATTTGAACTCAGTCTATATGCTCTGTCACCTAGCTGGGCTGTTTGGAAGACTTGTCAACTGGATCTGGGCCAATCAGATTAGAGAAGACCTTGGTTTAAATCCTGCTAGTCCGTCTCTTTTGGGAAATCCTGGACAAGGTTCAATTCCTGGCTCTGCCACTTGTAACCTTTGTGTCTCTGGGAAAATCCCTTCCCTCACTCTGGACCTCCATTCCTTCATCTTTAAAATGGTGGCTTTGGATAACATGATCTTTATAATCCCTTCTAGTTCTAACTCATGATCTTACCAATGGGAAAAGAGGCTCAAATCCTGGAAGTAACTTGTCTCCATAAAGAATTAACAAGTAGTCAAGCTGGAACCCTAAGACCACACATTTCCTGGTTCATGGGAGATCGTGAGATCACAGAGCTGGCAGGGACCATTGTAGTCCAACCCTATCATTTTATAGAGGAGATAACAGATCTAGAGATGTTGTGATTTGCCAGTGGTCACACAAATAGTAAGGAACGGAGATGAGATTTGAACCCATCTTTCTCACTCAAGTCCATGGATTCCTACTCCCTCCCCCCCCCACATTGTATCAAAGATCTAGAGGGACACTTAATAGTATTAGGATATTAGGAAAAAAACTAAAGCCACGAGTCTCTAGCCCTACCTGAGGTCACACAGCTGAGAGATGGAATTTGAATTCAGTTTCTCTAACTGCAACTTTCCTTAAAAATCACAAGATTGTAAACAGATTCAGAAAGTACCAGCTAATCCAAATCCCTCTTCTTACAGAGAGGGAAACTGAGGTCTGTAGAGGTTACGTAATGGATCCACAATTGTGCAGGTCATTAGTGACACAGAGAAGATTTGACCCGGGGCCTCTGATTCCTAATCTGCTGCTCTCTCTGCTGTAGCTTGATCTCCCCGGGGGCAGCATCCTTCACTCTCCAGACCATTCTGCCATCCAGAGGGAAGGGATATCAAAAGTTTCAGACACTGAGGATTTGGAGAATCTGGTACAGATTCCACCAAGGGGCTTCCTCAACAAATTCTACTCTTGTCCAAATGTCCAACTAAGACAAGCTCGGCCCCAAGGAGGTCCAAACTTTCTGGGGAGGGTCAGTTTCTCTGATGGTTTTAGGGCCTCCTCACTCTACTATCCATCATGGCTCCTAATTTCCACAGGCTCTTTCCAGTTTCTGGATGGAGAGTCCCCATCAAGCACTGAGGAAACTCCCACTGTAGAAGGGAGCAGGGGCCCTGGAGCTGGAGGCCTGGGGCCCAGAGAATCCGCATGTGTCTTGGGGCCCGTTTATCCCATCCTGCCCTTCTGTGTTTGAGGGCCAGCTGACTCAGGCACACACACACCAGCAGCCGCCTCCCCTGTGCCTGTTGGCCCCTGCTCCCTGACTGCCGGTGAAACAACCGCCTCGCCTGCTGCAGACTGCCTGGCGCCAGCTAACCTGTAATAACTTGCTTGTGCTCCTGCACAGGCCAAGGGCCCGGCCCAGCCCCTATCTGCCTTCACACTCCTTATTGCTCACCTGATAACCAGAGGTAGCCTTTAATTGCCCGGCAGAGCCCCTTACTGCCTGCAAAGGGATAAGAGATGGATGGAGGGAAGGGGGAAGGGATAGAGGGAGGAACTAGGGACAGAGGGAAGAAGACAGGCAGGGATGGAGGGAAGGGGGGCAGGGATGGCCAGCCAGCTTCACTCCTCTCCCCATTGCTCCTATCCCTCCCTGAGCCCTCCCAGGTGTCAGGAGGAGGGAAGAGGTCATCCTGGGAATGAGAAAAAAGAAATAAAGTTATGGGGACATGCAGTTAAAGGCAGCCAGCACAGAGGGTTGCACCCACAGGTTGGGGATTAAGACGCCAGCCCCGAGCAGGTGTTCTGGGAGCAATCAGACCTGGGCGCCTTTCATCAGAGGATCTCCAAGCGCTTAACAAACATTCATTAAAACCCCACCTGGGATGCCAGGCAGAGAATATTGGCAGCTCCTGTTATTTGATTTACTTTCATTATTAATGTTTCCCCAACCGTTTGGTTGGATTACTTTAGGACTGGGGGAGAAGGGGGGGAAAGGAATCCAGACAGATAGACGCCCAGGGGAGATTAAGGCCCTTGGGTTACTTGGGCAGCAAGTGTCCACCTGGACTCTCATTTATTCCCCACCCCATCTAAGATATCTCGACTTTATCCTTAGTGGTGGCCAAGACTAGTATTGGATTTATGGGAAGAGTGCCGTGTGGTTATCTGCCAATAAAACCCTTATTTGCCCAAGCGCCTATAGGAAAAGGTCATATGTGCCCCTAAGGGAAGATTTTTTTTTTATTTGCCATCATCCTCTAGGATAATAAATATAGAAAAGGAAGAACATGCAGAGGTCATTTGGTTCAACCTTCTCGTTTTTCAGAATAGGAAACTGAAAACCAAAGAGGTATAGGTCCAGAACCATAGTTGGGAGGACTCAGAAGACTCTTGTTAGAGATGAGAAATCTAGAACCATGGCTGAAAGAGACTTTAGAGCCTATCTAGTCTATTTATTTTTTTTTTTGGCAAATGAGGAAACTGAAGCCCAAAGAAATTATATGACTAGCCCAAAATCAATCAGGAATGAGTGGGAGAGTCAGGATTCTCACTCACATCCTTGCCATCAAGTTGACTAAGTTTCTACTAGTCCAGCCTCCTATTAACAGCCCAAGCAGGGTTCATTGGGCATGGTCCTTTAAAATTAGTTTGTCCTGATCCACAAGTGTCAGCCTGGTGATGTTTAGAAAAGCAGTCAGTACACTTGGGAGCTCAGACTCAGGAGGAAGGAGCCAGTGGTATAGATGGGGAAGAACACCTGCAACAAGACCATTGGAGTTTCTATAATAAGACAAGCATTTTCTTCACAAAATTCCATTTGTTAGGTGGTATAATGTCCCTATTTTACAGCTGAAGGAACTGATGTGCCTAATAAGTATGTATGTGTAGGGGTGTAGGAGACATGGTATAAAGTTCCATCTCTGGGCTCAGAAGACAAGTTCAAAATAGTTCTATTTTATAGAACTATATTATAGTTCTATAGAATAATGTTTGGGTAGTTTGGTATGGCACTGAACAAGTAGACCAATATAGGAAGAATTGTTATTTTTATTTATGTTAGCTCGACCCAGCCATGAACAACTGACATTTTTCCAATTTGTTTAATTCTTTATTTGTGCAAAAAGTATTTTGTAATTATGTTCACTGAGTTCAAATCCTACCCCTGATGCTTATTGACTGTGTGACCTCAGGACCTCTTAATCTCATCTATCTGTTAAACAAAGTGAACTGGACCAAGTACTTTCTGAGGTCCCTTCCATGATCCTAGAAAAGTGTCAGAGCCTCAACTTTTGGCTCTCAAGAAATAATTTTTCCCCACTTAATGCTCTGTTGTTGTTCAGTCATGTCCAGCTCTTTGTGGCCCTATTTGGGTTTTCTTGGCAAAGACATTGGACTGGTTTGTCATTTCCTTCTCCCCTTAATTTCACACTTCCTCTTGGAAAAGATTACACTAGACCTTAATGAAACTAGCTAGAGATACCCTTCTCAGGTGTCTTCATGTTCACTTCTAATTCATCTATTATACAATTGATTTATAAGCTTCCTGGTTATAGCAGGAAAGTGAATCAATTGGCCACCTTAGAAGCCAATGTGGCATTAAGATCTGGTATTTAGAATTGTCCTGTCCTTCGGAGGCTGTAGAAGAGAATGTCCCCACCAGCTCTGCAATTCTCTGTAAGTTCCCTTTATCATCTAAATAAGGGGTCTTTGTCCTAAAGTCCTTCTGCTTTTGATGGTCTCTGAAATTCCCTCTGACATTCCATTTTCTAAGCTCTTCTTAGTTCTGACATGCTGTGTTCTAAGGTTCCTTCTAACTTTGACATTCTATGCTCTAAGATTACTCTCCTTCCTGACATTCTGGGTTCTAAGTTCCTTTGAAGCTCTAACTAGTATTCCATCCTTTAAGGTCCCTTCAGTGGTGATGCTCTGTGATAGTCAATAGCCTCAGCTCACACATCCCTCCCCATGTGGGAATATTATTTGTCAATACTTCCTTATTCTGAAGCTGCTAATGCTGAGACTCTTCTCCTAATGAGCCACATTTGATCACCTTGAAATGTCCTGTCCATATTTCCCCTTTAAATCTCACATAGACATTAAAATCCACACTGCTCAAAATTCCCAAAATATCTCGGAAATCTTGTGTGAATCATATTTTGATAGCTGCTTTTTTGATGCCACTTTTGAAAAGGGGGATTGACAATATTTATTATCATAGCTTAATAAATCTGTTGATTAATTGATCAATTAATTGAAGATTAAGTTGTTTAATTTATATTTATTATTAAATTATTAATGGGAAATAAAATCAACATTCTACTCCACAAAATTAAGATAAAAATTAACTAGCTCCATGTTTTCTTTTTCTCTTCTTTCTTTCTTTTCCCTTTCTTTTTTTTTCTTTATTTAAAAAGAATGGATCTTTATAATTTCTGTTTTCTACAATCAAAGATTTATAGAGTTATAGAACTGAAAGCAATCAATGTAGTACATTAGGAATATGAGTACTAATTATTTTCTTTTCCACAATGGTTTAAAGAGAGGGAAAAAAAAATCTGACCTGTTGCTTAAATGTGTTCCAGAAACAACTTGCTCCTTACAGAGCCTGTCTGAATTCTGGGGTACTTGGGACTTGGTCTCCTGGGGCAAGGAGAGACCTGAGGGTTGACTCATTCTTCAGCCAAGCTGTTGACTCAAAGTATGACATCGGGGCAGTCATTTCACGGCTACGTGTTTTCCAGCTTTCATCTGAAAGATGCGACTGATAATACTTGTCTCCTTCCTATCTAGCCGGGGTGTTAGAAGTATGATGTTGAAAGCAGTCCAGAAAGCCCTTTGAGCTTCTTGGAAATCACACATGAGATATGATTAGGACTCTTACATGATTCAATAAGTAATATGAAGCGATCATCCCATATTCATCAATTCAAGGTCAATTACCAGCTGTCCCCTATTCCCTTGGAACCTCTGACCTCAGCATTTATTTTCATTTCATCTCTTATCATTTACCGAATAAAAATATTTCAAATGGCTTCTTCTTACAGCCAGGATCAAGTATAAATTTTTTCTGACTCCTAAAGCCCTTCCTAAGCTGCCTCCTCATTCTAATATTCTTACACCTTTGCCCCTTCTGCATTCAACTCCCACTTTCCCATTTACTTTTCAATCCAGGACTCTGGCCACTATTTCCTGAC
The DNA here is from genome assembly GCF_048593235.1 of Sminthopsis crassicaudata. Classification (NCBI taxonomy): domain Eukaryota; kingdom Metazoa; phylum Chordata; class Mammalia; order Dasyuromorphia; family Dasyuridae; genus Sminthopsis; species Sminthopsis crassicaudata. The sequence continues at coordinate 25,959,465 of NC_133617.1, read as the reverse complement.
TCCAGTCATTTAAGGTGGTATTTCCTCCATGTCTGAATGCTGTCTCTCTGTCTCCTGCCTTCCTTGGCTTCCAGCTAAAGTCCTACCTTCCTCTATAGGAAGCCTTCCCTGATTCCCCTTAATTCCAGTGTCTCTCCTCTGTTAATTGTATTTTATTTATCCTCTCCATACTCATTTATGTATTGTCTCCCACTTCTAAGTTCCATGATTGTGTTTTACTTTTTTTAATCCTCAGTGCCTAGCACAGTGCCTGCACACAGTAGTCACTTAATAGATGTTTATTGATTGACTCCTCTCAGCGAATATCTGGCTCCAACTCTTCATTTTACAGAGGAAGAAGTAGTTCACCAGAAAGTGCAATGGTCATAAGCCATAAGTCATGGGTCCAAATGTCTCTGTTCTTGTCAAAATGTGGGACATTAGGAAAGCCCCTTTCCCTTTTGAAGTTTTAATTTCCTTGTTTATAAAATGAAGAGATTGAACCAGGTGACTTTTAATGATCCTTCCAACTTAAAATACATAGTCCAATAAAAGTGTGATACATAATAGTAAAATCTGTCTTTTGAATCCCCTACCCATTCACTTTCCTGATGTCCTTGGTTCTCAAAATGATCAACTAATTATGTATTCTCATTAACCTCATCCATGTATTATACCTCTTGGGGGTATTTGTACATTCATATATATATTTATATTTATATATATTCATTTATCTATCTATCTATCTATCTATCCATCCATTTATTTTCTGGGGCAATTGGAGTTAAGTGACTTGCCCAGGGTCACACAGCCAGGAAGTGTTAAGTGTCTGAAACCAGATTTGAACTCAAGTCCTCCTAACATCAGGGCTGGTGCTCTATCCACTGGGCCACCTACCTGCCCAAGTATTTGTACTTTTAAAAAGCATAAAGTAGTATGGGCAATATCTAGTCCAAAATAATGACTCAAATGGAGGGATCTGAACAATCACAGCAAGCTGTTGGAGAAGGGCAAGAAGAAGGGGGCAAATATTTGTATAGCACCTACTCTGTGCCAGGCACAATGCTAAGTGCTTTGTATCCTTATCACAACTCTTTGAGGTAGATGTTATTATTATTCTCATTTTACAGATGAGGAAACTGAGGCAGACAGAAGTGAAATAACTTGTTCAGGGTTACACAGCTAGTAAGTTTCTGAGGGCAGTTTTACACTCAAATGTTCCTGACTCCAAGTTCACTGCATCATCCCATGCTTCAAAGGAAAGGATATTATCCCATTATACTGTGGGTCTAATGGTTATTCATACCTCATTCATTGCAAAGAACCAAAGTTAGAGAGATTCAGAGAACTCTTTTTTGTCTGTGAAACCTGGTTTTTAAACATGTACTATTAATTTGCCATATCTCGGAGCCTTTTTCAGACCTCCTCCTTATTACCTACTCTGCTATATTTGACATTGATGACAAGTGTTTCTCTTCCTGGTCAATCTCTGAGTCTTCATGATGTCTTTCTTTCCTCATTCTCTTTCTTTTCCATCACCTTTGTTGACTCATCATCCATTTCTAGCCCCTCGATTGTGGATGTTTCCCAAGGCTCCAAGGTTCTCTTCTCTCTAAATACTTTCTCCTGTTGACCTCATCATCTCTCATGAGTTTAACCATCATGTTTAACCATTTAACTAATTACACAGATGATTCACAGATCTCTATATATCCAGTCCTTGTCTTTCCCATAGTCTTTTAGTCCTCCATTAAATGCCTATTGGACACTCCAAAATGGATGTCCTGAAGACATCGTAAGCTCAACTCATTCAAAACATAACTCATTAACTTTCCTCCCAGTCCTAGGCTTCTTCCAAACATGTCTGTTTCTATTAAAACATCACCTTTCTCCTAGTCTCTCCTTAGACTTATATCCTCACTCACTCCCATCTCCCATCTCCAATAATTAACAAATCTCACCATTTTTGCTTATTATATATCTTTCATTTTTTTCTACTCCTATAGCCATCACTTTTGCTCAAGTCCTTATTACCCCTGAACCAAATTAGTGCCAGGGTCTCCAAACTGATCCCCCTGTCCTTAAATGTCTCCTTCCCACTCTGATCCATTCAACTCAAGTGATTTTCCTTAAGCTTGGATTTGGTCATGCCATTTCCCTCAACACTTAATTCCAGCAGCTGCCTAGTGGTTCTAATTATTAGGAAGACTTTCCTATCTTAAGTCTGAAATCTGCCTTCTAGGAACAAAAAGAATAAGTTGTTTTTCCTCAGAAGGGTCCTTTAAATACTTTATTATATCTTCTGCAAACTGCAACCATATTTCAAATCCTTTAGCTACTCCTCAAAACGCAAGGTATTAAGGACCAGAATCAATCTTTCAAACGATCAGCAAGCATTTATTAAATACTTGCTATGTATTAGGCTTTGTGGAAACAGATACATAGAATGGAACAAATACTTTCTCACAGAGAGATAATTTAATAGGGAAGGTAACAAGCACTTCAGTATATACAGACAGCACAAATATACAGTGAATGAATGCCTGCTGTCTGCCTCAGTTTCCTCATCTGTAAAATGAGAATAATATCTACCTCAAAGACCTGTGAAAAGGATACAAATATACAACCAAGTTAAATGCAAGTTAGTGTGGAAGGGTTCAAGCAACAGTGGGGAACAGAAAAAGCTTCTGGGAAAAATAGTGCCTGAGATTAATGGACTATAACTCCTAACCTAATACATATGTGAGTTAGTTTTGCTGAACTGTTTGTTTTTTTTTTTTTTTCTGATAATCCCAAATGGTGTTATGAAGAGTCAAATATGGCTTAAATGACTAAATAAAAACAACAATTTATATTTTCTGGTGGATTCTTCTTTATAACAAATGATAGATAAATAGATATGGATAGGTGAAATATATAATATATCCATGTGTAGGTGATATATAATATAGTATTAATAAAACATGAAAATATATAATGAACACAACATTATAAATAAACATGCTATATAAATATTATATAAATAAATATAATGAATATATGACTATATAAACAAATTTCCTGAATTATATAATATATAATTATATATTATATATGCTTATATATGTATATATAATACATATATTATATATACAATAATAATACAATATATTATATATACAATAATAATACAATGTATTATATATAATATAATATATATTTATATATGTTATGTATGTTTATGTATTTTAATCCAACAAATATAAATGCCTAATATATGCCAGGCACTGTATTAATATAGAATTAATACAAAGAAAGACATTCTCTTCCCTTCAAGGAGCTTAAAATCTAATAGGGAGGGGCAGCTAGTTGGCAAGTGGGTAGAATGCTGACCCTGCAGTCAGAAGGACCTGAGTTCAAATCCAACCTCAGACCCTTAACACATCCTAGCTGTGTGATCCTGAGCAAGTCATTTAACCCCAATTGTCTCATCCAAAAAAGAAAAAAAAATTGAAAAAAATAGAATTAAAAATAATCTAATAGGGAAAGACAACACACAAATGGAGGCAAGAATAGGGGATACCTGACATAGGGGCTTCCTGTTTTGTGGATTTAAAATTGTATTTGATATTTATTAATATTTTACACACATTATTCATATTTACATATACAAATATGTATTCATATGCACACATGTGTGTATGTTTTATATATATATATATATATATGTATAAAAGTGATGACAAAACCAAAATTACCACTATTTTATTTCTTTAAATAACAGCCAACATTAAGTTGGTTAAGAGAAAGTACTTCATTTACAGCATCTCCTTTGATACTAACCACAAGCCCATGAGTCAGGACAGATATTCTCATTTTCATGTAAGAGATTAGGAAACTGGGATTAATTGAGATTCAGTGATTTGCCCAAGATCACCAAGCTTTCAGACAAGGAAGCAGGTGTCTCCTGACTAAGGGCCCTTTGCCCTGCTTCTTCTCTCTGAATGCATTCAGTTCTTGCTGGAGCCTTCCTTTCATAGTTGATTGAATTATGCCAGTTTAGGAGAGCAAAGGAAGGGCTCTTCTACCATGGCTCATGAGCTGGAATAGTTCTATTGTGTTAGAATATGAATTAGGAAAACCTCTTTATATAAGCACAACTTATAGGCTGTGTGATCATCATACTATTGATTACCCTGTCTGATCCTGGGTTTCCTGACCTGTACTAGGAAGTCAATACCCATCTCCTCCACCTCACAGGGTTATTGTATGGTTTAGACGAGACTGTGGATATAAAGGTCTTCACAATCATTAGCGTGCCTTCTACGTAATTGTCAGTTATTATTATTAGTATTATCATTCCCATAATTCTTTGATGTTTGCACTAGAAACATAGAACAAATGGGAATTAAAAAAACTCAGAAATATAATACTACTATAATTGGAGAAGAGCAATAGATTTAGAGCTGGAAGAGCCTTAGAAGTCACCTAATCCAGCCTCACCTAAAAGGATGAGACCCAGAGAGGTATAATTTGCCTAAAATCCCATAGCTAGTAACTGTGTGCAGAAGGATTTGAACTCAGATCTTCCTGACTATCCACCATGTTGTCTTTCATTAGTATCTCTCTCTCTCTCTTTGATTTTGCATAATTCACATAGTCTCTCTTATCTTCCATTTTCTTGCTTATAGAATGGTGATATTACTTTCTGTTTCTTGGAGTTATTTTTGTTCCATCTATCTTTCCTTCTATTTATTTATTCAGTCACTTATCTATTTATTCATTCCTTCATCTATCTTTTTGTCTTTCTATTCACTCATTCATATATCTATTTATGCATTTATCTATCCAATTGTTTTTCAGTTTATATATTTATTCAACCACTTATCTATTCATTCATACATCTATTTATCTTTTTGTTGTTTTTATTTATTCATTCATTCTTTACTATTAATTTATCTATTTATTTATTTATCTTTCTGTCTTCTATCTATCTATCCTACCATTCACGCTATCAACTATCTCTATCTTTTTATCTCTCTTATTAATCTTTTTATCTATCCATAGGTTATCTCTCTATCTTTCTATCCATCTATTGGTTTATTTATTTGGTAGGATCTGTGATTTCACTGGTATGAGAAGTTGGTGACTCAGTGTGTCAGAGCTCTAGTCCTGGAATCAAGATGACATGAATTAAAATCCCGTTTCAGATACTTGCTGATTGTGCAATCTTAGGTAAGTCCCTTGGAACTTGGAAGAAACTTTGGTTTCCTTAACTGCAAAATGAGAATAATAGAACCTATCTCTCAAATGAGATCAAATAAGAAAATATTTGTAAAGTGCTTAGCACAGTACCTGGCACATGATAGATGCTGCACAAACACATATTTTCTTCCCCTCCTAATAACTAAAACTCCCTCTACAAATACCGAACAGCACCAGACTATAATTTGTCATTTGAGAGAGTTGTCTGGGGTGCACCAAGAGGGTGTGACTTGACCTTGGTCGTAAAGAGTCCAAGGTGACATTTGAACCCAATTCTTCTCAATTCTGGGTCTGGATCTCTATTATCTCATAATATCTCATGGTTATTACAAGTGATGTGACAACACAATATATGTGAACACACTGTCGTTGGTCTCCTCCCTAAATGATGGACATCTGACTCATTGAGGGTAGCCACTATGCCCTGAACTTTCTGGGACCTCCCATAATACCTAGAACAGTGCCATATCCAAAACAGGCAAGCAATGGCTATGCATTGATTGATTCATCAGTTCTTCCAGCCAGACAGGTATATACACATTGGACCAGCCATCCAGAGAATTCAGGACAAAAACATCATTAGCAACAAGTCAGTGCACAGCACACTTGCCAAGGGGAAGTCAGGGATGGATTGAGCACAATTCATTTTCTTTTGTTTAGAGAGCGCTCACACATGGCATTTTCTATTGCTGGGATGATGGACTGGCTAGCCTTCTTCTTGGTGGGAAAGGGACTCCAGTCTTCAGGATGTCTTACGAACTTGGCAAGGGAAAGAGAAAAGTTGGAAATTTGCTGGTACCCCAAGGAGTTTCTGAGACTGATTTTTAGCATCTTTAAAGATCTAAGAGAACAGGAATCTTTCTTTCTGAATAATCTGGCTATTAATTCAAATTTGAAAGGAAAAAAAAATTAGATTACCTGATCACAATGTCCCCAGAAGGGACATTGAGTAATTTGGTGATAATTTCATACTAACTTTAGTTCCTTGGTATCCTGATAGTGAGTGAGAGCACTGAAACTTCAACTAATATTAATTCAAGCTAATTCAACAAATATACTGTGGTGTAGCTGGGTTGCATAGTGGGTGGAGGGCAGGATGTGAAGTCAGGAAGAGCTGAATTCAAATCCATTCTCAAACAGTTATGTGACTCTGGACAAATTACTTCAGTTTTCATTTCCTTAACTGTAAAGTGCTTAGGACAATGCCTGACAAATAGTATGCACTTAATAAATGCATATTTTCTTCTTTACTTCTTTTCTCTTTTCCTTCCCCCATCCCTTCATCCATCATTCATTTCTTTCTCCTCTCCTCTCCTCTCCTCTCCTCTCCTCTCCTCTCCTCTCCTCTCCTCTTCTCTCCTCTCCTCTCCTCTCCTTTCCTCTCCTTTCCTTTCCTTTCCTTTCCTCAGGTTAGAGGGGGGGAACCATGGGCTCCCAAATCCCTTTAAGAAGGGACCCAGAGTGGTTATCTCATGTCCCATTGATTGCACTACTTTGGGACTTCTTTGGACTTTTCCATCATCATTTTCCCTATCCCTGTCCCCAAAAGGTACCTTTTTCCGTCCCCTCCTCTTCTCAGCTTCCTTCCGTCTGTTGATTAGATTGAGAGCTCATTGAAGGCAGGGACTAACTTTAAAAAAAATGTATTTACTTATCACAGGTCCTGACACGTGGTAGATACTTAATAAAGGATTACTGAGTGACAAACATTGAGCCATTCCCATTCAGCCTCTGATGTGCCCATTAGCAAATAAACAGGCACCTACCCTAGTAGAATCTTAATGATAAACATGGGAGACAATTTTAGAGTCCATTTTAACCATTTTAAAGTTTGAGAAAGAATGGCTTAACGGGGAGATTTAAAACTTTTTACTCAGAGGAGAGGAAAGAGTACATAGTGAGCAATAAAAGTGATGTTAAAAACCCCAGAATCTGGTAGCACAATCCAAGCATTAGCCCATCTCTTCTTGGAGATTCTTTGTATCACGTGACCTGTAATTACCTTGGAAACATTCTGAATGTGAGAATCATCCCAAATCATCAGAAAACTGAGAGAGGTCAAGGGTCTCTCCCAACAGAAATTGTACTGTGGTCTTTCCTGACAGTCTTTAGACTTTTCCTTAAGTCTTTAATGTCTTTATTTTATGTCTTTATGTCATTTCTTTATTTAAAGTCTTTAAGACATTTCTATATCTTGCTAATGAGCCTCGTTTTCATATGGAATAAACCAACCCTTGCTTCTTGGAAAATGGGAGCTGGCCCAAAAGTGAAACTCCAGTAAAGTTTGGAATAGAAGAGATGGAGATGGCATACCTGACCTGGGATGGGCAAAACAAGGTCAAGGAGAAAGCTGCAAAGAGGGACTTCTTCAAGGAAGCAAGAGATTGGCTAGGGATGATGGGAGTATTGGAGATTAGAAGGGAAGAAGGAAGAAAAGAATTCAAGATGGAGACAAAGTATTCCAAGAAAAGCTGTGGGAAAGTCCTTGGAGAGGATCAGACTATCCCAGATTAGGTTGGCCATCTTGGAGGGGGGAAGTGGAAAGAATGGGAAGGAAGGGACGGGTCAGTCCCTCTGAGGAGGCCCTCAGCTTTATATAAAGGGCTTTCTCAAAATCCTGTCCCCCTTCTCATCCTCAGACAAGCACAAGAATACCACCATCACCTGAAACTCCAGCTAAGCTGGACCTGGCCTGTACCAATGGGCCATAAATCTCTTGTTAACAGGGGCAGAAAGCCCCAGTCAGGAAGTTCTGGAGATGACTCTGAAATGGGAGGTCTAGGGAGTTGCAAAAGAAAGCTGCACTTGACTAAACAATAGTATTCATCAGCAGTCACCTCCAGGGGATACCCACCAGACTATACAATCATAGTGGAGGGGGGCAGGCAGGAGGAAGGCCGGGCAGGCTTGTCTCTGACTAAGCAAATGTTGCCAAGAACCCAGGGAAAAATATGAAGCTAAAAGGCCTTGCCAAGTATCCGCCTCTACCAGACTGGGCTGCAGTTGGGTTGGTCTCCAGAACTCTGGATCCTGAGACACGAGAAGGCCCCAGAGTTCACCTCTTGACAGGTCATGGCAGACTCTGGAGCAGGGAGGGAGCTTGGAGACCAACCCACACACTTACAAGAGAAAAGAGACTGGAGTGACTTAGCCATGGCCACCCAGGCCCCAGATCAGGGCCCAGATCTGAAGCCTGGTCTCGTATGACAGGTGGGGCTGTCTCCCTCGACAGCACATACACCCTCCTCCTGGATTCTGTGGCCGGGGCAGACTCCAGGAAGACCAGCCACCACCCCAGGTCCCAGGCCATCTCCCCATCAGGTGGCCAGCCTGCCCCCCATCAGCATCTTCATCCCCCCACCTCAATCATTCTGATCTCCATCACTGGGATGCTGGACTCTGCTAGGGAGCCCTCTGGTGCCCAGAGCCAGGCTCAGTGATGCCCTCCCCACCCTCCCATTGAACACCAGGTTCTTCTGCCCTATTTGTAGCTCCCTGCTCCCCATTAAAGTGAAAATTGATTGAGGTCAAGACCTGACGTGTTTGTGATATTAATATCCCTACTTTAACATATAATCTGTTTCTCTCTGTCTGTCTCCATTTCTATGTCTCTGTCTCTCTGTATTTGTCTCTGCCTCTGTCATTCTGTTTCTGTCTCTGTCAGTCTGTCTCTGTCTCTCTGTATCTCTCTGTCTCTGTCTCTCTGTATCTCTCTGTCTCTGTCTCTGCCTCTGTTATTCTATCTTTCTGTTTCTGTCTCTGTTTCTGTCTCTCTGTATTTCTCTGTCTCTGTCTCTCTGTCTTTCTGTATTTGTCTCTCTGTCTCTGTCTCTCTGCTTCTCTGCCTTTCTGTATTTGTCTCTTTGTTTCCCTGTCTCTGTTTCTCTGTCGTCTGTCTGTCTCTCTCTTTCTCTCTGTCTCTGTCTGTCTTTCTGTATTTGTCTCTCTGTCTGTCTTTCTCTGTCTCTGCTTCTCTCCCTTTCTGTATTTGTCTCTCTGTCTTTGTCTCTGCCACTTTGTCTTTCTGTCTCTCTCACATGCACATACTCACACATCTGTGTCCGTCTGTCTGTCTTCTCCTCTCAATACCCTTATTCTGGGGGGAGAGAAGGAGGGAAGTGGACGCTGCCCCAGTAGGGAAGCAGAGCACTTGGGCTTTGCATTAATTTTAAAAGAATTCCCCCGGAAAGAACTCACGGTATGTGAATTATCAAAAGTAATTCGCAGACACCAGGTTATGTCATTTATACAGAAGGGTTCCAGAATTGAAAAAAAAAATCAACAAGATCAAACCCCTTCTGGCAGATGTTCTAAAGGCTTCCCCTAAGTAGAGGCTTTTAAGGCAAAATTAAATTAAAATCCTTATTAGCTTCTCCTGAGTGTTTGCACTGATGAGGTCTCCGGGGAGTCTGGTCTTGCAGCAGAGAGGAGGGCCCGAGCCACACAGTGAAGCATTCTGGGTTGCCCACAGCCCCGGGCCCAGGGATCCCCTTTCCAGAAATGAGGAAGGCCACCATCACCTAGGGCTAATGCCAGAGGGAGCAGAGTGCAGTTACCCCGAGTTAGTGGTAAAAGTTGTTGAGTACAGAAACCTCAAGTTCTCTATGGACAGGCCCAGAGGTGAGATTAGTCCCTGGCTTCTGTGCTCTCTGGCAGGATGTGGACCCCTCATTATGTGGACCCCTCATTAGCAAGAAGCACAGAGGAGGACATCATCCCAGTCTCAGAATACCTGGATTTGAATCCTGTCACTTTGGCAATTCCCTTGTCCCTGCTCGGGCTTCCGGCTGCTTGTCTGTAAAATGGGTACGCCATAGTCTTTAAGCTTCCTTCTAACTTGAAATCTGTGCTGCTGTAAGCCATGCAAGAGTGACCTGGAGCAGCTCTATAGGTATTGTGTGTACAGGGTGTCCCAAAAGTCTTATTGCAGCTTTAAGCTTTTGAGACTTAAATCTGTACCAAGTCTATTGAAACACCTGTATATGTCGTGTCATCTCCTCCAAAAGCTGCTTGTTTTTTTGAAGCTCTGACGCTTTATACAACGTCTGGCACCTGACTCATGTTCCTAGAGCTGAGCTGGAAAGGACGTTAGAGGCCACGTGGTCCTACGTCCTCATTTTACAGATGAGGAAACTGAGACCCAGAAGGTGATGAAGCTGGCTGGAGATCACATAGGTAAACATCAGCAACTTGCCTTGAAAGAGAAAAGACCCTCTTAAATAACATCACAAAGCCACTGAAATATTGGGAACATCCCAAGTGCAGGAATCAGCTCCAATGAAAAAGGCTTGTATTACCTCCATCCTACTATATGCATTTGCCTATAACTAAAAAAAAAATCAGCAGATTTCAAAATGGTCTAGCAAATAATTTTTGCTTATGAAAATTTAGAATATATGTGTATATATATGCATATATATGAGACAGACATGCAAATGCTTCTAATAAATGAGCATAATATGTTTAATATGTATATATGTAATATGTACAATTTATCTATACATATGTGGGTATACCTATATATATATGTATATACAATATAATACATGCACATAATTCTAATACATGAGCATAATAATGATGGCAGATATAGGTGATATACAGAGAGGGAAATCATCTCTTTGCAAAATCCCTCTGGTTCTCTCCAACTTTTCCTTCCTCCCATTTCTCTCCTTCCCACACACATATCTTAGACACCTTGGCTTCCATGTTAATATCCAACCATATTCTCTGAGCACAGACTTCCATTTCCTACCCATGTTTGTGGTTTTGCTCAAGCTGCCCTCCAATGCTTAGTATACTTTCTCTCCTACTGCTTCCCTTCCCTTCTTAGAATCCACTTTAGGATCCATTTTTGGTTTTGTTGAGTTGTTTTGCAATCATGTCCAATTCTCTGCGCACCTATTTGGGGTCTTCTCTGCAGAGATAACAGACTGGTTTGCCATTTCCTTCTTCAGTTCATTTTACAGACAAGGAAACTGGAACAGATATGATTAAGTGACTTATCCGGATCACATGTCTGGTATGTGTCTTTAGCCAGATTTGAACTCAGGATGATGAGTCTACCGAAATTCCAAGCCCAGTGCTCTATCCACTGTACTCTAATTATCCCAAGGATCCTTAGCTCCATTTACAGTTCAGCTCAAAATGCTGCCTCCGACAAGAGGTGTTCCCTGATCTCCCCAGTTGTGATTACCTTCCCATTTTATTACCTCCCATTGGGAATGTGCTAGTAAATATTTAATAACCTTGGAAGTGTAAATGTATGCTAGATACATTTTTAAATTAAATCTTCATTATTAACATTTTCTTTATCACCTTCTTAAGTCTAGATGATCAACAAAAGTCCTAATTTGCAGTTTTTCTATTCCCAAGATGTAAATATTGCACCAGAAATTTAAAATTAGCTTTGTTTAAACTAGCACCAATATTTTCCTGCTTCCCACTGAAGTTAATTTGCACTTTCTGTTTCGATTCTTGTACATACTTTGTATTCTCGAAAATTGAATGAAAGTTTAATGAGAGCTGGGATATATTTTGTTCCTACTGGGCCTAACACAGTACCTGGCACACAGTAGGTGCCTAACACATGCTTAACACAGTAACAAAATTGATTTTAATAATCAGTGATGAGAGAGGTGCCTGGAGCTCTACCATTAATCTGTGACCCAAGCCATGGCAAGTCCTTTTGCCTGACTGTAGCTACCTGACATAAAGAAAAACTTAAGCACTTTTTAAGTCACCTGAGACTTACCTTCGAATTACCTCCAGCTCTGAGGTTTGTGCTCAAAGGCTTTGCTACAAGAATACTTGTGACATCTTAGTTACCCAAGGCAAACTGGGGACACAAAGGAGTAAATGGGGTCACAGACTCTAAAAAATAAGTTATTCATTGCTTTAGAAACATCCTTGGAGATACTTACTTGGCCTCCCACTGAAGACCTCCAGGGATAGATGGTTATTTCCTGGAAAAAAACATTCTAAAGTGGGATGGTTCTAGTTTTAGGAAATCTATGCAAATTATTAAATAGTGGAAAGAACAGTGGACTCACTTCTGACATGAGCTAAGTTATCTGGGCAAGTCACTTAATATTCTTATCCTAATTTTTTTCTTCTGTAAAATGGCAATAGTAAAGAAAGAAGGAAGAAAAGAAGAGTAGGAAGGGAGGAAGGGTAGAAAAGAAGGAAAGAAAGGAGAGAAGGATGGAAGGAAGGAAAGAAGGAAGGAAGGAAGGAAAGAAGGAAGGGAAGGAAGGAGGGAAGGAAGGAAGGGAAGGAAGGAGGGAAGGAAGGAAGGGAAGGAAGGAAGGAAAGAAGGAAAGAAGGGAAGAAGGGAAGGAAGGAAAGAAGGAAGGGAAGGAAGGAAGGAAGGGAAGGAAGGGAGGTAGGGAAGGAGAGAAAGAATATTTAGATAATCAACCATAGGCATATTTTATAGATATAGTGTCTAGTTTATGGTATAGTTCTTAGAAACTGAAGCTTTGGAATAGTTTTTATTGAGTCCTCTTAGTCATAATGCTTCTTTCTAGGAACTAAGTTACATTTTAGGAAGAACATTATAAAGTTAGCGATTATTCAAAGGAAAGTAATTAGGATGGCGAGGGGAGAAACTGAAGACCAGAACATGGGAGGATCAGTTGAAAGAAATAAGGATGTTTAGTCTGGAGAAGAGAAAACCTAGGAGAGAGATGATAGCTGTTCTTCAAATGCCCGAAGGGCTACCATGTGGAAAAGAAATTAGGATTTCTCTTTTTGGTCCCAGAGGATAGACTTTGGGTCAAAGGGTAGGGAAATTACAAAGAAAGAAATGTGGGCCTGATGTCCATAAAAACTACTTGACCATTTAGGGCAGCTTTGAGGGGTAGAGGGTTCCCCTTTCTTCCAGGTCTCATACAAGCACTGGAGGACCATTCATAGCACATGTTATAGGTGAATGGATGGCAAGGGAAGCTTCTCTTTCCAGACAAAGGCCTCCCTTTCAACAGTCAGAATTTTGTGATTTGTAATCTATTCAAATCTGATTCCCTGGCCATTTTTGTGTGGATGTGTGTATTTAGGGATTTATTCTGGCCTATTATTCCCAGTGTGGCATCTTCCCATTCCTAGATACTTCTCCTAACTCCCAGGAACAGAGAATACCCTTTTTAACCCATCCACCTCAGAAATATGTATCTGGTAGGGATCAAAGAGATAAATATTAATATGCCTAAATAGGACATGGTACACAGTAAGGCCTCGATATTTTTAAATGAATACGTTAACAAACAAATGAATCATGGTGGCCTCTGTGAGGGATTTTGAGACATAGGATTTGGGTCTGGAAGCTGGCTGGGTAACCTCAGCCAAGGTGACTATACATCTCTGGGCCTTAGTTTATTTTCTGTAAACTTAAGGAACTAGAATTGTTGATCTTGAAGATATCTTCTTTAATTCTATGATCTTTTACATAAAGAAACAAAAAAAATGATTCTTTCTTTTGATTCTCTTTTTGTCTTGCTCTTTTTTTCTTTTCTTTTCTTTGCTGAGACAATTGGGGTTAAGTGACTTGCCCAGGGTCACACAGCCAGGCAGTGTTAAGGGTCGCTCTCTTTTTTCAATTTCTTCTTATTCTGTTTCTGTATCTCTTTCTATCCTTATTTCTGTCTCTATCTTTGTCTGTCTCTCTCTGTTCATACACACACACAAAACATAAACTCACTGAAACTTGATTCCATTAAACAGAAAAAATGACAGACCTTCCTAACTCTACCTTCTGAACTTCTTTACAACACGTGTTTCCCAAGTCAAAGACGTGGCCACTGTGTCTACTTCCACTTTCTTTTGCCATCAGTGAGAACTGTGATGGATGGACTCTCTGGGCTTCTATTCTCCTATACGCTCATTGATTACCTCAGCTATATAGCATTGAAAGGTTTGCCAGACACTTTCTTCAAAGCCTCCAAATGAGATACGAAGTTCCCAGATTTAGTGTTCCCTCTTCACAGATGAACAAACTGAGGCTCTGAGAATAGCAGGGATGAGAACCAGGTTTGCAACCCCAGCTCCTAAGTCCTAGCCAGAGTTCTTTCTTCTTTCAGGAAGCCTCTTTTGACTTGCATTAAGTTGCTCAATGAGCTTGGATATATTCCTTTTTCTGCTATCACAAGATCTCCAGAGGGAAGACCTTCTCATCCCCACACACACATTGGAGAGAATTGTTACCTCCGGGCAAAACAGTCACTCTGCCCTTGAAGATTTTAGTAGGATAAGCTCATTTCTCCCTTTTGGAGAGCTCCAATTATGGAGATATCCTTTCTTTCTCCACGTCTTGGTTTTTGAATCTGTACAACGGGTCTTATCAGCTAAGTTCTAAAACATAATATCTTCTGAGGCCTTTTCTCCCACTTCAAGTAATTCCAAAAGAATTAGGGGTCCCTATTCTAAAAAATCATATCCGTGTGTGAGAAAGAAGTGAGATCTAGTAAGAACTAAATCTCAAAACTACCCCGTTGGGTTTTGTGTTTGTTCTGGCCCTTCTTGGTACCCGCACAGTGTGTGGCAAACAGAAGGTTCTTAATAAATGCTTATGGACCTGACTCTCCAGGAGGGAGTTAGGGCAATGGGACCATGTTGGACATTTGAGGCCCAGTGACGATCTGCAAGAGGGAAGCGGGGCCTCTGACTCTGCCAGGTTTCAATGGCATACGATCTCCCCCAGGCCCCCACCCGGCCACCCCGGAGATAACTCACTTCCCTATTCCCCGGCCTGCTGCTGGCGCCGCCGTGGTGGCGGCTGATGGCCACCCCCAGAGATAGCCGCTTATCATCGGAGGGTTAAATGAAGTGATCCCTGTAAATACACACACGGAAGGATTCTATAAAGCACTCCGAGGCTCGTAAAAGGTGCTATATAAATCAATTATTAATATTAATCATGGCGCAACGGCCCAGCCGGCCGGAGACAGACGTGGAGGAGGCAGACACCACACCCTCTTTGCCACCGTCCTGGGGAGCCAAGAATCCTGAGTACCAGGAGAAGATGGCCTGATAACCGCCGCGGGGGCGGAAGGGCCCGGCTCGCCCTTCTCACTCCCGGAGGGACCCCGAACCAACAGGACCCATGGAGGGGCCGCGGACACTCAGGCTGCCAGATCCGCACCCCGGCCGGGGATGAAGGCCGGACACGGCCAACGGCCAACGCTCGAGGGCTGGGGGCATGGAGGTGACAATGATCCTTCTAGAAGGTCAAGCTCTCCTCTCAGCCCTTTAGAGAATCCCAGCCCCTCCCTGTTACAGATAGACAAGGGTCTACCTGCATGTGTACTGATGGTCCTCCACGTGTACTTTAGTGTACTTGTGGTCCCCATCTGTGTATGTCTGTGTGCACACACACATATATGTGCATGAACATACATGTATACTATATATGTATATATGATTAGTGTGTGTTTTATGTATTTCATTGTATTGTATCTACAGTTCCCATATCTGTGTATGTCTGTGCATACACACATTATATACGTGTATGAACATATATATGTATATATGTATGTATATTTTATGTATTTCATTGTATTGTATTTTTTGTATTTATGGTCTCTATATTTGTGTATGTATGTGTATACACATATATGTGTGTATTAACATATATTTATACTATGTATATAAATGTATATTTTATGTTTTTTTGGTTGTATTGTATTTATGGATCCCATAACTATGTATGTATGTGTATACACATATATAATGTATGAACATATATTTATACTCTGTTTATATATGTATACTTTATGTATTACATTGTATCATATTTTTGTATTTATGGTTTCCATATCTATATACGCATGTGTATACACATATATATATATATATATGAACATATATTTATACTATGTTTATATATGTCTATTTTATGTATTTCATTGTATTTTATTTTTTGTATTTATGGTTCCCATATTTGTGTATGTATGCGCATACACACATATGTACGAACATATATGTATAGCATGGATGTATATATTTTATGTATTTCATAGTATGTATTTATGATCCCCATATTTGTGTATGCATGTGTGTATTAACATATATTTATACTGTGTATGCATGTATATTTTATATTTTTATTGTATTTATGGCTCCCATATCTGTGTATGTCTGTGTATGCACATATATGTGTATGAACATATATTTAAACCTATGTAGGTGTATATATGTATGTATGTCTATTTTATGTATTTCATTGTATTGTATTTTCTTGTACTTATGGTCCCCATATCTGTATATGTCTGTGTATACATATATGTATGAACACATATTTATATCCATGTATATGTGTTATATATGTGTATGTTGTATATATAGGTATGTGTGTATGTTATGTATATATGTGTAGATAGATAGATAGATAGATAGATAGATGCCTATGTACATATGCATGTGTATATAGAGATATATAAATACACATATAAAAGGGGGGATCTGGTGTGTGCTTTACTTAATTATTCATCTTCATTAATTTTGGTATGCTTATATGTATACACATTATGTCCCCTAGTAGAATATAAGTTCCCTGAAGGCAGATATAATTTCATTTTTTAGCTTTTATATCCCTAGGGCCTACAAGAGTACCTTACACATAAATAGCCCCTAATATGTGCCAGGCACTAGATGAAGTATCAGGGAACAAGTTAGAAACTTTCAACAATTTATGCCAAGGAGACAGTTACCTAATTAGCTGATATTGTTGTATTTCTCATTTGGGACTTTTGCCTCAAGTGACTTCCCTGCCCCCATGCCAGTACCACCCCCATCTCCCATTGAAGTCCAAAAATGAAGGAATATAATTAATAACTATCTAGATTAATGCTTACCTTTGAAAACCCCAAAGCCAAGCCCTGCTCTCAAGTGTCCAGATGTTTCAATAAGCTTTGAAAAAGCCTAACCAAAAATACACAACAAATGTCCCCAAACAAATAAAATTAATTTTATTTCACTGAAGATTAAAAAAAAAATTCCTATCATGTAGCACTTTTGGGAGGAGAGAACAATCAGGAAGTTATAGGGTAGTACAACTCCCCAAAAGTCAACAGTGACAAGTGGTAGATATAGGATTCAGAAATGTTAAAGAGGAATTCCCAAGTCAATAAATCATCAACAACATGCCAGGCACTGTGCCAAGTAGTGAGGATACAAAGGCAAGGAGGCAAGGCACCTTCTGCCCTCCAGGAGCTTACAGTTCCTCCCATATGCCAAGCATTATGCTAAACAAAAAATGTGTGAAGAAGGGCAAACCCCACAAATAATGGAAAAATGCTTTCCCTCAAGTAATTTACCTTCTAATAGGGGAAGATAAAATATATAAGGATTTTGTAAGGGACACAATAAAAACTAGAATTATAAACTGTTTTAAGTGAAAGGGACCTTGATGATCTTAGGGTCACTAGAAATGGAAAATATTTCAGAGGCCATAGACAAACTGAGCCCCAGGGGATGATGTGACTTAGTATCACAGGTTCAAGGACTCATGTCTATACAAAACCTCAGGGGCTGTAAGATCCAACCTTTTCTTTTTAAGAGGAGAAAACAGAGCCTGAGGTTTGGATTGGTTTGTCTAAGGTCACAGACAGTAGGAGAGGATCTGAATCCAAATCCTTCAATTCTACACTCAGTGTACTTTCCACTATATCATCCTGACTCATCTGGTCCAAATTGCTCATTTGGATATGAAATAATCTCAGGTCAAGAGAGGGCAAGTGTTTTTGTGCTTAAAATCCCGGAAAAAGATAAGTGGTAACAGAAATAGTAAGTAGATAAGGGAGTAAGAAGCAATGGGTGAAATGGGATGAATGAATGAATAAACAAATGAATGAACTAATGAATAACAAATTTTTTTAAAGAGGTTATGTGCTAATCACTAAATTAAACACTGTGGATGCAAATAGAAAAAGCAAAACAGTCTCTGTCCTCCAGAAGGTTACCCTTTAATTGAGGGATATAACACATAAAAGAAAATTTAAGTTCAGGACAGATGGAAAGGTCTCAGAGTTCTAGGTATAATAGTGATGGGTGGCAAGATCCATCCAAGGGTTTTAAGTTATAGGAACAGGTCAGATGATGGAGTCAGTGACAGCAGGACCTAGAGAGTTGGGATCAGTAGCAGGGCAGACAGAAAGGTCTTTGGGGTCCTACAACTCACCACAAGGTATGATTTATTGACTCTCATCCAAGAACTGTGAGGGGAAGGCAATGTAGGCAAATGGGAAATGCAAATGGTAGAAGGTGGGGAAAGGGGAAGGATAAGATGTATACAGTAGTCATCAGAAAGAGATGCTATCTTTTTTGTTTATTATTATTACTTTTAAATTTATTAAAAAATTTATTTTCAAAACATATGCATGGGTAATTTTTCAACATTGACCCTTGTAAAACCTTCTGTTCCAAATTTTCCCCTCCTTCCCCCCTAGATGTCAGGTAGTCTAATGCATGTTAAATATATTAAAATATATCTTAAATCCAATATATTTATAATTATCTTGCTGTACAAGAAAAATAGGATCTAGAAAGAAAGAAAAAAACCAGAGAAGGAAAATAAAATGCAAGCAAACAATAACAGAAAGAGTGAGAATGCTATGTTGTGTTCCACACTGTTCCCATGATTCTCTCTCTGGGTGTAAATGGCTTTCTTCCTTATTAAACGATTGGAAGTGATTTGAATCATTTCATTGTTGAAGAGAACCATGTCCATCTTTAAATGCAATAGCATCTTGTTTGGTTGATAATTTTGTTGTGTGGTGGGGGGACTGATTAAAGAGAGGTTTCAGGAAAGTAGGGGGCTCATATCCATAGAATTATGAAGGGCCATTGAACACCCCCCCCTCATTTTACAAATGAGACTCAGAGAGTTTCAGTGATTTGTCTGAAGTATCACACAAAGGCATAAAAGACAGGGCTGCCATTTTGTACCAGGCCCTCTGACTCCAAAATCCCTTTCCTTATTCTTCCTTTCATTTTTCCCTTGGTTTAAGACTCCTAATAATCTGGGGGGAGGGGGGAATTTCCAAGTATGATAGCATTGTCAGATTGGTTCCTATATTTATAAGGGATGTATTAAATTTAAAAAAAAATCTTGCCAATGAAAAGGTCATTTAGACAAAACAAACACTAACCAAGTACAGCCCAGGGAAGGCATTTTTCCCTCCAGGGTAACATGTACCTATTAAGAGTTTGATGTTACAGGACAAGGACCTCAGGGCCTGTGGTGAGAGCAGAAACAAAGGGCAAGCAGAATGCTGAGCTTTAAAGAATATGGGATCTTCATTTTCCCTTTGGTCCAGAGTTGACTTCCAAGATTTATGGCATTCTCTAGGCCTTCCTTCCCTGCCGCCTGGGTGTCTCCTGTTGACAAGATGCAATCACATTTGGCTTTGAGAAAATGACCCACCAACAGGGCCCTGGTTCCTTGTGACAGGTAGAAGTTCTGCCCTTTTCAGAGGCCCTTATCTTTATGAACTGTGAATTTATCTTTCTGCTGAGATAGCTCCTTGGGAGGAGGGAGAGAGATAGGTGAAGAGGGCCCCTCCTCCAAAGGCAAACCAGAGCCACTGAATGCCAGCCAAGGGGTGAATGGCCACCTTGCATCCTGTTACCTGCCCTTTTCCTCCTCTGAATACACACGCACAAACATTAAACACAACCTCATGACCAAAGGTAAGAAGGAGTGTGGGCGTGATAAGATGGTATTTCAGAACACCATAAATTAATTTCGAGGGCTAATTTACCTGAGAGCAGCAGAGATAATAAATCTCAACCTCTAAGTTAAGGGTGACTGAAGAATCCACCTCTGGGGCTTACCCATGAACCCGAGAGACTTCACCAAGAAGAAAAGGCCCAGAATGGAGCAGGAGAAAGCCTGCTCTGACCTGTACCTGGCAAGACTGGCTACACTTTCTTGGAGCCAATTTCTTTTAATAGTCGCACTTAAAAAAAAAAAAAACATAAAAGGTGGGGTTTTCTTTGCTTTGCTCCCCTGCCTCCAACCCCTCCTTTTTTTCTCAGAGAAAGAGGTCACTTTAGTGTCTAGAAAGGGTGCATTAATGGATGATTCCATTGTGTTACTCACCATCTTTTCAAAAACTACACAACATCCTTCTCTCCCATTATGTATTTTCTCTGACATTAGAATGGAATCTCCTTGACACCAGATCCTTTCTCACTTTTGTATCTGTATCCCTCACAGCTTAGCATTTAAGTACTTAATAAATATTTTTCATTCATTCATTTCTCAGTTGGTTATAAATCACTTATGTTCTCTCAAGGGATTAGGATTGAGGTATGATATTATTATTATTATTATTATTATTATTATTTTGCTAAGGCAATTGGAGTTAAGTGACTTGCCCAGAATCACACAGCTAGGAAGTGTTAGTAATATTATTTTAATCCCAGTGATTTTAAACTCACTTCAGAGCAATTTTGATGAAAACTATCTTGATGATCTATAAAAAATCATTGGGAAAAGTAAGGTTCTTTTCAGGGAGGGGAAGTGAATTGCCTCAATCAAGCAGGCACTTGGTACCATTGACAGAATATGAACCCAAGGCTTCTTACTTTAAATCTTTTTCTCTCCATCACACTGCCTCCCAAGGATTTATGAGAATTGTAGGATTTCCCCAAACCTGTCATTTTGGATGCCATAAAGGATCTGGTCTCCTAATCTCTAAAGAAAGGGAGGTGAGAATTCAACTTTAAGTTTTCTATTAGTAGTATTTTAATATTGGTAGTATTCTAGTAGTATTTTCTACTGCCTATACCATATTTGGCACATAGTATGTCATGTAATTAAATGGATGAGATAATCTTTATTTCTAATATGTATCTAATATACCTATTTATCTCTGAGGTTTACAAAGCATTGTACAAATATTATCTCATTCTGTCCTAACCTTAGGAGGTAGATGCTAACATTATCCCAGTTTTATAGATGTGGAAATGTTAGGTTCTTACTAAGTGTTAATGAGATAATGAGATATTGGGTTTTTACTAAGTGCTAAGTCGGTACTTGACAATTTGGAAACTAAGAGGCTATGGTGAATTGCCCTCACTGGCTCCTACCCTATCTGCTGAACCATCTGGGTTCCTCTGCTAATGTACTGCCCTTATAGGTGGGAAAATCTGGGATGAATCCTGCCTCAAGCACTTGTTATGTGACTCAGTTACTTCCTCTGCAATATGGGAACAATGAGGAAATACTAGATTGCACCTGAGTCAGGAAGATATGAGTTGAAATCCAGCCTCAGATACTTATTAATTGTATGACCCTGGACAAGTCACTTAACCCCAATTACCTCCCCCCCAAAATGGGACTTAACAGTAGATTATGGCAAGAATTAAATAAGATAATGTGTATAAAATAGCCTTTTCTTCTCCCTTTCTCAACTAAGCTCCTTGAAAAAATCTGTCTACAATGCTGACTCTTCACTTCTTGTTCACTCATTACCATTTGCATTCTGGATCCTGAAAGCAGTCCTTATTTGAAACTCTTTTCTCCCAAGGTACAACCCGTTCTTTAATTGACAAATTTGAGGATTTTTTCCCTCAGTTCTCACTATGCTTGCAGCCTTGTTGCATCTGACAGTGCCAAGCCCCATCTCCTCCTGGGTTTTTATGCTATCTGTCCTGTTTCTCCTTCTGTCTTGTCTGAAAGCTATTTCTTCAAGCTGGTCACCAAAATGATCTCCTAGGCCCTTTCTCATTCTCTTCTCTTTCTTCTCTCCTCCTCTTTCCCTCTTTCTTTCCTCTCTTCTCTCCTTCCTTTCCTTCCCTTCTCCTCTCCTCTCCACTTTTTTCCTCTCTTTATTCTTTCCCCTTTATATTTTTTCTTTATCTTTATTTTATTTATTTGTCCATGATATACTTATGTGCTTATCAACTCCCCCATTATAATGTAAATTAACTGCCTGTGGGGACTTACTCAACTCTAATGGCTCCAGTGGACCACTGATTCTTTCTTTGTGTTCATGTTCTCAGCATCTAACCTAAGGCCAGGTGCACATTTAATAAGTGCTTATTGGTTGTTTGTTAATTGACTGATCTTATAAGGTCTTTATTTCCTCATGTGTTAAGGAGGAGAGTTGGATTAGAAGGTTTCTGAGGATGCTTTTGGATCTAGCTCCATAATTTGAGGGGGAAGTGCTAACAATCTAGGGAACCAGGAAAGGCTTCTTTTAAAAGGGTCTCCAAAATGGATGTGGTCAGGTAGACTGTCCCAGAAGGCTCCTTAAAGTTTGCAAAGTGCTTCCTCCCCACATTTCCCCAAGTAGGGCTAAGTACCATTATTCTCTGTTTATAGCACCCTACTGGAATATAAGTTGTAGTCAATGTCACCCTGCCCTGTTTTCTCTCAAGAGATGGGGTCTTTTCAATCCATTGTAAATTTTCCTGAGCCTCTCTAGGACACCGAGGAGTCAGACCAGATTGTTCAAAGTGATTAGAACTTGGATGAAATCAAGGTCTTTCAGGTACAAAACTTCAGCCTGGAGCTGTCCAGAGTAAATGTTTGAGACTAGGAGGATGTTCCATAACTGTGAATAGGTTTCATTAATAGATTCGTTCAGAAGAGAAATCAACATTCCTACTAATCATGATGAACAAACCTTTCATGACAAGAGAAACAATTGAGTTTAAACAGAGTTTGAACCGGAGTTGATGTCCCCAATGAGTTTCCCCCAGAAGTTTGGGAGTGACATGAGTCCATGCCCACTTAAAGGGTTCTGCCAGTCAGATCATCAACACTAAGCACAGGATTGCACGATCAAAGGAATCCAGGTTCTTGTTGGCAAAACTGACAAGTCATTGCTTTAAGCTTGGCAATAAGGTGCTTAATTAAGCATGAGATAGCAGGCTTAAGAATTGGAAGGAGCCCTAGAATCCATCTAGCCCAGGGGTTCTTAAAGATTACTTTTGTCATGGACACCATTGGCTATTTGGTGAAGCATTCTCAGGAGAATGGTTTTAAATGTACAAAATAAAACATGAGGGACTACAAAAGAAACCAATCACATTGAAATATGGCTATCACAACATTTATTAAAATATTCATAGTCTACATGAAATCTATCCCATCAACCCTTTGGGGGCCATAGACCCCAGGTTAAGAATCTCTGAACTAGCCCAAACCTTCTCACTTTATAAAGGGGAAAAATGAAAGATGGGAGATTTATAAGGAACCTTACTCATCAAAGGATTGTTAAAAAAAATCAACAAGGATTTACTAGATTCTTACTCTTACTCTTATTGAGAATGCAAAAATAAAATTAATCAAAACATTTAGGAATGGGAAAAAAAATTAGAGGCCATCCTCTTCAAGCCTCTCATTTAGAGATGAGTAACTGAGGCTGTATGGTGATAGAGATAGCAAGCAAAAGGGATGAGATTTGCACTTAGGTCCTGGAACTCCAAAACCAATAGTCATTCCACCATATAGACTCTTCTACATTAAATGGCTTGTCCAAAATCAGAAAGGGATTCAGTTATAGGTTCATAGAATGAGAAAGAGGTCCTTTAAATCAGGAATGAGGAAGAGAAATTAAGAGATTTTGTTCCTGGGCACATGGGTAGAGCTGAGATTCAGTCTCAGGTTGACTAGCTCCCCAAAATGGGAAAATGATGCTTAACTTTAGAGAATGTATTACCAATAGTAGGATATTCAGGGATTAGTGGATGATGAGAGCATCTAAGGACCTTCTCAGACTCCTTCAACCCACACTATATGCCTGTATATAAAGTTCATATATTTATAATTGGAAGGGATCTCAAAGGTCCCTCATTGTTTAGAGAAGAAACCATAATTTGCCTACCCAGAGAGTAATTACCAAAATCAGGGCTTGGAACTGACTGAAGTTTATTTCTTAGACAGGAAGAATGATCATCTCATAGTTTTTGAGCAATGAGGCACTTGGGGAACAAAGTTAATGAATTATTATGAGTGCAAGTCCAATGAGGAGACAATTGCTTGCTTTGCTGCCCTAAAAGTGGGTAAGGGGATTTAGGTAAATCTAAACCTAATAGTAACATCTTGAATCACTGACTAATAGGGTTGAAAGGGATCTACTCTTCGGACTAGTCCAAATCATTCTGAAAAAATTCCCTATTATAACATACCAGATGAGTGGTTGTCTAATCATTGTTTAAAGACTTCTAGTAAGGGGGAAGGCATTGCCTCCCTGGGCAGCTCATTATACTTACAAATCACACTCATTGTTGAGAAGTTCTTCCTGATATGAAACCTAAATCTATGTAGGACCCATAGAGAAGGCAACTTCATCCACTAAAATGTCAGGTCACCTTAATGACAATTTCAAATTCAATTCCCTTCTTAAGGAAGACAATGGACTATTTTAATCTTGGGTTATTTTTTCTGACCCCTTGTGAGATCCTTTAAGGCCTCTGCATAGTGAAAATTGGTAAGCTACTGTTATACATTGTTATCCTTAGTGCTTGCATTGGACCAGGGAAACTGTTATCCATCCACATTTAGTGGAGCATTGTGGGGGAGGTTAAGGGGATTAAAAAAATAGACATGAGGTAAGTGTAAATTATATTTAGAAATTTCCCTGTATAGTTCCAGGTGAGTTCTATGAACCAAAGAAAGAAAATGCCTCTTTTGGGGGTCAGCTCCCAAGCATTTAACTCAGTCTGTGTGAGCCCAAAATTCTGGTGTACCCAGGTATGCAAGTTAGCAACTATCATTATTTCATTTAAACTTCCAAATCATCTTGAAGGGAGAGATAATGGAAAGTATTCTCACAACTTGGTAATGGAGGAAATTGAAGGTCAGAGAAATTGACTTCCCCATGCTCACATAGTCCGAAGTAGGATCTGAACTTAGATTTTCCTGAGTCTAAATCCTCTGTCCACAGAGTTGTTTTTATTCTTAAGGAGAAGACTAATTAGGGGAAGCTCGATGACTCAGTGGAGAGAACCTTGGGCATGGGGTCAGGAAGACCTGAATTCAGATGTGGTCTCAGACATTTTCTGTGGGCAAGTTACTTAACCCTCTGTGCCTCAGTTTTCCCATCTGCAAGATGATGGAAAAGGAAATGGCAAACCAGTCAAGTATCTTTGCTAAGAAAACCCCATTAAAGAACAATAAAGCTAATTATTCTACAGCAGGGACACTTTTCCCTTCTTCACATTGGTCTCTGTGCTCAACCAACTAGTGATGCCTCTGGCACACAGTAGGCAGTTAATCAATGCTATTGATCTGGATTGAATGGAGCCCATTCATAAATACAAAATGGGAGCTGGCAATCTCCTGGACGGACCTTTTAAAACAACTGATGAAATCAACCCCTTGATTAACTCAATTAGCACCATTAGGAAAAGAGTTGTTAACCTGAAGCAATTACACACAACCATCTATCATACTAAGTATTTCTGTTTACTTTAAATATATTGTGTCATTCTTTCTTTCAGTGGTGATAAGTCTGCCCTACATTAAAAATAAATGATCATTACTGATTTTCTATTGATAGAGCTATTACTGCCTTTGTGTGTCTGTGTGTATTCAGCATGTGTGTTTTAGAAAACGGACCTCCTTCCTCATGGACCACAAAGAATATATAGAAAATGTACAAACTAGCAATAGGAAATTGATATTGACTCCTGCTTCTCAATTCAGGAGGTAAATATTGACCTGAGCAAAGCGTCTAACTGCCAACTACCCTCCTATAATGAACTTCAAATCTGTATCATCTCATTAAAAATATACATGTGTTCTATCCGTTTCCTGAAATGCAGAGCTTTGGCCCTTTCAGATGTCATTCTGAGTCTGTGCTTGGATTCATCTTGGGTTGTCAAACTCATAGTTGCTTAAGGCTGCAATATTGTTTATTGGAAGAAGGCCGGCATGCTTAATATTGATACTGGGTCCCTTCTGCCTTCCTTTTCTCTCTCCTGTCCCCTAATCATCCCTTGTCTTTGCTTCTCCAGGACATGTGTCTTTTAGAAAGCTGCTATTATGATCATCCTAAAGGTATGCTTAGTGAAGACCTGGGGATAAGGGGAGAAGACACAAACTGCAGCTAAGGGGAAAGGACTGGGAAGTCCCTAGAATAAGATAGTTTTTTCTTATTCTAGATTATTAAAATAGCTCAGGGTTAGGGGGCAGGGAGCAGAATCAGGAAGAGCTCAGTTCAAATCTAATCTCAGGAACCTACTAGCTGTGTGACCCTGAGCAAGTCATTTAATCTGGGCTTGCCTTAGTCTCCTCATCTATAAAATGGGGATAATAATAGCACCTACCTCCCATGGTTGTTGTGAGGATAAAATGAGATAATATTTGTAAAGTACTTAGCGCAGTGCCTGGCATATGATAAGATTTGTATGAACATTAGTTATTATTATTAGGTAAGGGCCAGAAAAATCAGGTGTCTTGCCCAAAGTTTTATTGTGTTAGACACAGGTTCAATATTGCATTCCTTTTATCACATATATTTGTTGTTGCTTAGTCATTTCCAGTTGCAATTTATTCTCTTTGACCCCATTTGGAATTTTCTTAGCAAAGGTATTAGAGGAGTTTAATATTTCCTTCTCCACCTTATTTTATAGATGGATAAACTGAGGCAAAGAGGCTTAATTGACTTGCCCAGCATCACACAGCTGTTAAATGTCTGAGATCAGATCCAGATTCCTGGCCTGACACTCTGTCCACTGTGCCACCTCGCTGCCTCTTGATCACATTGTTCAGTTCTAAAATTTCCTTGACCAGTCTATCCCTACCTATACTTACTCCTTCCCAACTTCATCCTCAATGTAGGTACTAATCACATCTAGGATGCATAAATGGCCATTTAGAAATTGATTCAAGATCTATTTATTACTATAATCAACTATAAAGCTGATTAAAGCAGACCTAATTAAAGATTCAGACTGAAATTTATGTAGAACAATTTCCCCCCCACAAAATAGGAAAGACGAAGTAGGAGAAAAGGAAGATCACCCTTCCCCAGCGTAGAGTCTGGAAACCTGACATTTAGCAGTTGCATGCCCATGAGAAACTCAGAAGTCAACTCAGTTCCTACATTTATGGAATAGGAATAATAATCCTCCATTTTCTGCTCTGTGAAATGGCCTTGCAGAGCGGTTATGAGGAAAATACTTTGCAAACCTTCAAGTGTTCTGTTAAGGTGGTTTAGTTGGTCACAGCCCGTTTTTCCCAGATGGAAGAGGAGACATGTCAACAGAAATAATCAGAATAACAAATGAATCCACTGGTGTAACCACCAAGTCCCAAAGGGGCCGCACTAACCCATGTGTGTATCCTTGTTTAGTTTGCTTATGATTAGTGTATTCCCAATTACATCATGGTCTGCTTACTCCATATTCTAGAATCCATAAAGGGTATTAGCTCCCCCTGGTTATTCCTGATCATAAAACAGGCTATACATAATATACAGGAGGAAATCTAATCTGTAGAATTGACAGAGCCAATATCTTCCTGCTTGGACCTCTCCTTTGTCATCCTTTACCCTAGAATCAGGACAAAATGGGACTGAAGCTGTTAAGTCACAGGCTGGTATATTTTTGCATCTTTTGTTTCGATATTGATGTCTCTTCTTATGAGATAGCACAGTGTAATTAGGAAAACCCAAGTTCAGATCCTGTATCAGATATTTAGTAACTGTATGTGACTTGGGCAACTTAACCTCTGTCTGCCTCAGTTTCTACATCTACAAAATGGGAATCCTAATAAAACCTTACATTGTTGTAAGAATCAGATGAGATTCTGTTTGTAAAGTATTTGAGAACTTTAAAACATTAAATAGATACCAGATAATATACTTGCCTATACCAATATATTAGAGGTCTGGACCAAAACAAAAACAACAACAACAACAAAAGTGGGTACAAACTGAAATTTCTTTAAATATAAAGTAATTAAAAATACTAAAAGACCTAAGGTATTCCCATAGCATTTTCTCCTAGGATAGTATACCATAGTTTGGAGCCATGCATAACTAGCAGATCTGGCTCTCCCACTTTGGCTCATAGGCCTGAAAGGCCTCTCCTTTTAATAACAATAGTCTACTGGGCCTGGTTGTAACTCCAGGAAAATATTACATTAAATCTCTGAAATAGTTTGGTTTTTTTTAAAAGATTGGTCAGTGAAGACGTCCTGAGTAGGTAAGAGCAGGTAATAAACACCCTGTTAATGATGAGCAAGGATGGGATATGAGATGACATCAAAGAGAATAAAGATTGATAAAAGATGAAGGATTCACAGCCCAAGTTCTCCACTGTGATGTCAAACACAGTCGGTAAGTTGCTGAGAATGTTGGGAGGGTCCCTGGAAATATACATATAGGAGGACATGAATAGAACCATAGATAAACCTGTTATCTGCATTGTTGGAGGGACTTCCCATGTTAATGGTATTACAAATGCACTGGAGTATTTGAATATAAATATGGGAAAGGATATTAAATTCTTTTCTTTTAATTTTTGTTTTTTAATTAAAGCTTTTTTTTTTATTTTTCAAAACAATGGACAATTCTTTAACAATAGCCCTTGCAAAACCCTGTGTTCCAATTTCCCCCCTTCCCCCACTCCCTCCCTTAGAGGGCAAGTAGTCCAATATATATTAAACATGGTAGAAATATATATTAAATCCAATATATGTACACATATTAATACAATTATTGTGCCGCACAAGAAAAAAAGAGAAACAAAATAAAATGTAAGCAAACAACAACAAAAAGAGTGAAAATGCTATGTTGTGATCCACACTCAGTTCCCACAGTCCTCTCCCTGGGTGTAGAGGGCTCTCTTCATCAGTGTACAACTGGAACTGGTTTGAATCATCCCATTGTTGAAGAGAGCCATGAAGGACAGTAAATTCTTTTTTTTAATTAATTTTTATAATTATAACATTTTTTGACAGTACACATGCATAAGCATAAGTATTTTTTTTTTTACAACATTATCCCTTGTACTCCTTTCTGTTCTGAATTTTTCCCCTCCTTCCCTCCACCCCCTTCCCTAGATAGTATGCATTCCCATACATATTAAATATCTTATAGTATATCCTAGGTACAATATATATGTGCAGAGAAGAATTTTGTTGTTGTTGTTGTTGCAAAGGAAGAATTGGATTTGGAAAGTAAAAATAATCTGGGAAGAAAAACAAAAAAACAAACAAAAAAAATGCTCACAGTTTACACTTATTTCCCAGTGTTCCTTCTCTGGATGTAGCTGATTCTGTCCATCATTGATCAATTGGAATTGGATTAGCTCTTCTCTATGTTGAAGATTTCCACTTCCATCAGAATACATCCTCATACAGTATCATTGTTGAAGTGTATAATGATCCCCTAGTTCTATGTTTCACTCAGCATCAGTTGATATAAATCTCTCCAAGCCTCTCTGTATTCCTCCTGCTGAGGACATTAAATTCTAAAGAGAAGACAAGACGTAGAAGCTTTTCTCACCACCTCCTCTCCTTGAGTGATTAAGAAAGAGATATAATATTCCACAAATTCCCAGTAAGAGTTTAAAATCATTTTCCAAGCTGGGGTAATCTGGTTTTAAATCACTATGAATCTCATGAAAGGCAGCATGACTTGGAATCTAGAGAGCTAGGCAAGAAAATCCTGCTGTGATCCCTTCACTGTGTGACACTGGGCAAGTCACCTAACCAATCAGTAGCCCCAGACAAGGTCTGATGATAAGCTACAGGTGTTTTTTTGTTCGGTACAGGGTATTTTCTCACCTGACAGTTTCCAAAGTGAATGTAATCATGAGCATAGTCCCTTTCTCTATTACATTCATTCTGCTTGTGTGACCTTGAGTTTTTACCTAATTTCTAATTGCTTTTGGTAATTATCTAAGACTATAAATTGCAGAGAGTTAGCAGGGGGTTCCTTATCTGGGAGTTCCCTAATGAAATCACAGGCCTTTTCCTATGAAGTACTACTAGTATTGACTTTATTTTCCTATTTCTTTCTTTCTCAATCTCTTCTTCAGAGAACTTTTGGGAAGAATGTTGGTTTTAAGGTCAAGGCCTGGTACTGGAGCAGATTCTTAGAATACAAGTATAAATCACCTTCATCCAATGAGCAACTTGGATTTTGGTCCATCTTCTAGCATCCATTGCCATGAGAGGGTCTAATCAGTGCAGAATAGGAAAACCTAGGCTCAGTAAAAAGGTCCACAGTGACCGGAAGTAAGCTCACCATCCCACAATTGGAGGTGGCGTCTTTAATGTGAACCAAGGGTTCCAAACCCCTCCCTGACTTCCCTCACTCAAGCAGGCCCAGGTCAGGCTGGGGGCAGCAGCTCTGGACAGTTTAATCACTTTTCCAGCAAGGAAAAAAAAGCAGGAAGAACATTGGCTTGTCGTTAAGCTTGTTTATGCAAACACTTTCTAAGGGGCCAATATCCGGTGGAAAGGACATGACCAGAATTCAGACTTAGAATCATCAAATCAAAGATGAGTCTCCTATAATCTCTGCCACAGTCATCAGAGAGCAGGAGGATTTCTTGGCACCTTGGACTATATGATCCTGGACAATTCACTTAATCTCTATGTCCCTCAACTGTAACATAGGGTCACTTTTTATTTTATTTATTTTGCTGAGGCAATTGGGATTAAGTGACTTACCCAGTCACACAGTTAGGAAGTATTAAATGTCTGAGGCCAGATTTGAACTCAGGTCCTCCTGATTTCAGGGCTGGTGCTCTATCCACTGCACCACCTAGCTGCCTCCTAACATAGGGTCACTGATTGAAGATGCAAGGGATATTCAAAAACACTCTCCAGCATCAGTGTCTACAGCTGGATTTGAACTTAGATTTTCCTGATTCAAAAACAATTAAGTGATTCAATGGAAAGAGTGCTGGATCTGGAGTTGGGAAGGCTCATCTTCCTGAGTTCAAATTTGGCCTCTGAACTTATTAGCTGTATGAGCTTGGGCAAGTCATTTAATCCAACTTGCCTCAATTTACTCATTTGTAAAATGAACTGGAGAAGAAAATGGCAAATCACTCCAGTATCTTTGCCAAGAAAACACTGAATCAGGAAGTTGTCATTTTTTAGTCATTTCAGTCTTGGCTAACCCCATTTAAAGTCTATTACTCTATCCATAGGGCTACCTCTTCAGACAATATGACCTTTAGAGCCCTTCCTATTGAGCTCTAAGGGCCAACATAATTAATAACATTTATTAAATTCCAACTGTGTAGAAAGTAGAAGAGAAGTTTACATAAGAGCTAATCCTGGAATTCCTAGGTCTTCCAGGATTCTTAAACTGTATTTAAACATATTCTTCTGAGTAGGGATTCACAAGTTTTTATCAGAGGGGTCTAGGACATAAAAAAATAAGACCGCTCCTCCTGGATTAATAGGATTATAAATCACCAACACAAATAACTTATACATGATAAAGGATAGAGATCTCATTGGAGTAGAGAAATTCCAGACAAGGGGACATCCTCTATCCGAGAAGGTCCCCATCTCCTTGGCAATTTTTGTCTCAGAGAGTTCC
Organism: Sminthopsis crassicaudata; assembly: GCF_048593235.1. NCBI lineage: Eukaryota > Metazoa > Chordata > Mammalia > Dasyuromorphia > Dasyuridae > Sminthopsis > Sminthopsis crassicaudata. The sequence continues at coordinate 25,927,723 of NC_133617.1, read as the reverse complement.
CACGTGGCCTAGAGTAGTTCAGAGTTACACAGTCTGTGGGTGTTTTATATAGGACTTGAACTGGAGTCTTCTTCCAAGTTCAGCTTTCTGTCTACACTGCAACCCTGACTTTCTACACAATGTCACCTGATAACCAATAGCAAATGACAGATATACGAAGGAGTAACAGAACAGGAAAATATGAATTCTGAGAACGCTGGGCATTATCAAACAAGAGGAATTTGTCATGTGGACTTGCCCAAATCATATTCTATTGAACAATAGAGTTCTACATAGGAGATTTCCAGAGAAATCCTAGAATTTCAGCATGTGAAAGGCTTTCAGAAACCTTCCTAACAAGTGGTTGTCCAACTCTTTCCTTAAAGATCTCCATTGAGAAAATGCCATTAATAATACTTCTTATATTAGTCATATAAGTAGTGAGTGGATAAATAATTGATTTAATATGTCTATAAATTTAATATTTAATATTTGATTTAATAGTTGAATCCAGGTCACCTGATTCGGAAACATTTGGACTCCACCTTGATACAACTAGTTTCCATGGTGGAGAGTGGAACTTGGCTCATTATCAACTGTCATATGTATTCTCCCATCACAATATGAATTCACTGGGGGCAAAAGCTTTGTTTTTGCCTTTCTTTATTCCCAGTACTTAACATAATATTTGGCACATAGTAGGCGCTTAATAGATTTTCTTGCCGTTGATAATAATGATTTCATAGGGGAACATTGGAGGAGATCCCATATGAAACAGAAAAAAATCTATTTCTAGGGAACAGAGAAGAGAAATAAGGGATGGGGTGGAAAATTGAAATGACCTCCGATGAGAGTAAGCCAACCCAGTCTTTCTATACTTTCAGGCCAGTGGGATTCCTCCAGTTTCCTTTCTGGATAGCCAGATTCTCTTGGAGAGTGAGATCTTCCTGGTTACTTTACAACAAGAAATCACAGGCACCAGTCTGACGGACTCCAAATTAGCTAAGGAAAGCCTAGGGGAATCCCCCACGCTCTGGGAAAATGTCATTCCAGGGTCAGCAGCTCCAGGCAAAGTGAGTGGAGAAGCTGTTAGGTGGAAGAGTCAGAAGGGAATGGAAGAAAAATAGAAAGAGATGTCAGAATACAAGGGAACAGAAAGATAGAGGAGCTATTCCGAATAAATCAGACCTGCTAAAGGAATTAAGTTCTTTGAGTCCCTCCACAAACTCTCAAGGCCATACAGTAGACTGCTTTCAACTCAGGGCCTGGTAAAGGAATTAACTCTGAATAGCTTCACAAAAGGTAATATAAAAGAGAGAGTCAATCTGTTAAAAGCATCTACCTGGACACTTCCATATACAGATCATCTCAAATTCAACATTCCTTGGTGAAACCTAGGAAGGGAATCGCCTACACCTGTTAAGGGGAACATACTTTTCAGAGGGAAAAACTGTTAGGATGTGGCAAAATTCCACCCTGCTTCTTCTCAATAGCCAGAGAAGGAGTCTTGATTTCTTCCTCATTCTCTGTGGTCAACTATTAAAATATTTTATTGGTATCTTTTGAATGTTAAGTCAGAATTAGAACAGGAGTACAGGATCCACCTGGTAAAATCATTATCCAAAGCTTAAAAATGGGATAATTGATGAATAAGAATGCATCGATGTCTTTAAAAGCTCTGCTCTTTCCTCCTTAAATCATAATGCTGTCTATGGTACTTGGTACATAATAGCATTTCATGAATGTTTTGTCTATATGTCTACTTCAAGGGTTACCAATACTGAAGAAAGAGTCCAGAGCAGGGAAGGTCTCAGAGTTCTAGAAATGAAATTATACCTAGAATGTCAGAATCTCAAACTAGACTGTAGGGAGCAAGTAGTTTGATGCTTTCATTTTTACAGAGAAGGAAACTGAGGCCCTGAAGGAAGTGATTCATGTGAGGCCAAATTAGTAGAAGAGCAAAGATTTTGACCTCTAAAATAGGGAACCCATGACTTTTCCATCTTCTCCTTTTCCTGACTTGGTCCACTAAGAAAGTAAGAAAGTAGGTCCACTAAGAAAGTAAGAAAGTAGGTCCACTAAGAAAGTAAGAAAGTAGGTCCACTAAGAAAGTAAGAAAGTAGGTCCATTAAGAAAGCACAAAAGTTGGCCCATTAAGAAAATAAGAAAGAAGTCCACTAAGAAAGTAAGAAAGTTGGTGGTGGCAAAGAACTGGAAAAGGAGTAGATGCTCATCCACTGAGGAATGGCTGAATTAAGTTATGATATATGAAATTAATTGGAGTATAATTGTTCTATAAAAATAACGAACAGGCTGAGTTTAGAAAGGCCTGGAAAGATTTATACAAACTGATGCTGAGCAAAACAAGAAGAACCAGGAATACATTGTATGCAAAAACAGCAAGATTGTGTCATGATCAACTATGAAAGACAAGATTCTTCTCAGTGTTTCAGTGATCCAAAGTAATCCCAATAAAATTTGAACAGAAAATGCCATCTGCATCCAGAGACAGAAGTATGAAGATTGAATGTAAATTAACACATACTATGTTCAATTTTTTTTCTTTTGTTATTTTTTTCTCTTGTGGTTTTCCCCTTTTGTTCAGATGTTTTTCTCCCAACATGATTCATAAAGAAATGTGGGTTGTTTTAATGAATGTACATGTATAACAAAAAAATAAAACAAGAAAAAAAAGATTTTAAAAAAGAAAGTTGCCTCACTAAGACAGTCCACTAGAAAGAAGAATTATGTAGTGTTAAGGGCAGCAAAAAGAATCAGGTTTGGATCTTGTAGGGATTAGATCATTTTATAAATGAAGAAATTCATAATGAGATTAAGAAATCTTTCATTAAAGTATATGTTTAGAACTAGAAGAAATATTAAAGACCACTGCGTTTAAAAAAATTTCTTAGATGAAGAAACAGAATTGCTTAAGAACAACTGGGTAGGGCAATTTGAAGTTGCAATAGATAGAGCACCAGCCTTGAAATCAGGAGGACCTGGATTCAAATCTAGGCTCAGATACTTAATATATCCTAGCTGTAGGATCCTGGGCAAGTCATTAACCCCAATTGCCTCAGCAAAACAAAACAAAATTCAATAGCTTGTGTCAGAGTCAGGATTTGAATCAGGTCTTGTTGCTCCATAGTCAATGTTCTTTCCACTGTGCCTGCAAGAAAATTAATGATTAATGAAAGCCACCTAACTAAATTTGAATTCAGGTCTTCTTGGCTCCAAGACCAGTGCTCTAACTAGTACATAAAATGACAGTCAGTCCATCAATCAACTGCCATTTATCTAGAGTTTATTATGTACTAGACATCCTGCTAAGCTCTGGAAATACAAAAATAACAGTAAACACTCCATCTTCTCAAAGAACATATATTCTAATGAAGACAATATGTACATTTTAAGTTCCCATACAAAACAGAGCCAGGATATGAAATCAGGTTCCCTGATTTGAGGCCCCATACATTTTCCACAATCCTCTGCTGTAATTTATTTTGTGTCCATTCAGTTTGCTCCTCCACATCAGGACTAATTCAGCCTAATAACTCTCAAGGAGCACACAGGAAGAGGAAACATTTAAGAGAGAGGAAATTCTTTGGTGATGAGAGTCTGTGCAGAAGTTCTCTTCAAATTTCTCAGATTGATAGAAGCTATTTAGTGAAAATGCCAATGGAGTATCTTGTGCTAGAGTTAAAGGTGGGTAAGGATTTGAGAGAGAGAGTAAAGAAGACTGGAAAGGGAAGAAGCAGGTGAAAGGCTTTGAATATCAAACAAGATTTTGTATCTAATCCTGGAGATGATAGGAACTACTGGAACTTAGTGAGCTCTTAGAGACTGACTTTGTCAGACCTGTGTTTTTGGAATATTTTGATAATTGAGGGGATGAAAAACTGGAGTGGAGAGAGCCTTGAAGCAGGCTAACTTACCAGCTTAATAATTTGGACATGAGAGTATAAGGTCTTTCACTAAAGTGGTGACAGTATCAGAAGACAAAAGAGGGTATAGATAAGACATAAAAAAATGACAGGCTTTATCAACACATTGGATTGGGTGGGATAATGGTAAACTGGAAAGGGTTCAGTATGACATCTAGGTTGGGTGATTGAGAGGGTAGTGCTATCCTTGTCTTTATTTTGCTTTTTCAGTACAAGGATATTCTCAAGATCTCCCTCTTAAGGGAAACTTTAAACTACCCTGCATTGCACATCTTCATTAGAAAAAGTGTTAAGTTCTATGAGCAGAGCAGATTTGCAATAGCTCCAAAGAAATGTGAAATGTGAAAAGTTAGAGAATCTCTCCCAAATATTCACATAGATTATTTGTGCCTGATCTATGTACTTGTACTGTTATGATCACCTCCAGCCAGAGAATTTCAAATTTCCATTTTTAAAAAAAATTATAACATGGCAATGTCATTTTGGTCTTCTTCTTCAAGAGCAGGACAGCTATCCTTGACAGTAATAGAGAAGTCAGGAAGAGGGGAGGATTAGCATTTATAAAAGCTTAAAACTACACTAAGAGTTCTGGGATATTTTATGTTTATTTAACAGAAGGGAAAAATGGAGGTAATCAAATCATTACAGCCCATCCATAAAACTGGATTCTACTTTCTCACCAATAAATGCAGTGTTTATAAGGGAAAAATGGGCACCGACTTATAAAAACCTAACAGAGAAGCACATAAATGGGGAAACACAAGTGGTTGGGATGACTTACAACTCTGGACTTTTGTTCTTTGGCTCCTTGGTCTTTTCAGGAGAAATTTCATTATGTTTTGTCCTACTTTTTCTCTTTCTGATCCTCCCTTAGGAAGGCCAAAGCTGCTCCTTTTCTGTTGTCAGAACAACAAAACAGTGGAAAAGAGTTTTAATTAATAGCCACTCTTATTAGGGAATTGAAAAGTGTTAAGTTCTTTTATTTAGGAAAATTACATGCAAAAAGTTTTATTACACCAGAGAATTTCAAATTTCCATATTTTAACTCTTCACTTAATGGAATTCTTCTTTCTTCATTGATCTTCTAAGAAAGCAATGTCTCTTCTCCTATTTCAAGCATATCAGAGACAAATAGATTATTTTTCTTTTTTCATTTAAGAGAATAGTAGATAGCAACCAAGAATGCCTGAGATGTCTCCTCTCTCAGGCTGTAGAAAGCCTAGAGAATTTAGACAGCTCAGTAGAGAGCAGCAAGAGTCAACATTCTTCCAAATAACACAGCAACTGAAAATCTCTTTATTTAATCAACCAGGAAAGTGAGGCATCTCTTCCAATCATCAGACTCCCAGAAAAGCAATCAAAGACAGCTGTCTCACCTTGAAGCAATTTATCTCATTGTCTTGCATGTAATCTTTCTTTACTCTTATTTTATCCCTTCCTTTCTTGTTTTTTTCCTTCTTTTTCTCTTTCCTCTAACTTTTCCCTTTATCTACAACTTCATCTCTTAAAAATACATATATTTATTTATTCTTGACATTTTTTATTTTGAGCTCCAAATTCTTCTTCTTCTTCTTCTTCTTCTTCTTCTTCTTCTTCTTCTTCTTCTTCTTCTTCTTCTTCTTCTTCTTCTTCTTCTTCTTCTTCTTCTTCTTCTTCTTCTTCTTCTTCTTCTTCTTCTTCTTCTTCTTCTTCTTCTTCCTCTTCCTCCTCTTCCTCTTCCTCTTCCTCTTCCTCTTCTCCTTCTCCTCCTCCTCCTCCTCCTTCTTCTTCTTCTTTCTTCTTTTTTCTTCTTTCTTCTTTTTTCTTCTTTGCCTTTCAAAATCTAGGCTTTAATCAGTCTTCTGGTGATCAATGTCTTCTTTTTACCTTATGAGGGGAAATTTAAAAATTTTGTCTTTCTGTAAAATATCACCACAACACTCTATAATTTTCTGTAGTCCCCCAAAAGTTATTTGACTTATTTTTTTCAGCTGTAATCTTCCATATTCTAAAAGTTCTCCCTTGCAAATGATTCAGTAGATTACAATATCCTCTGAAAATATTATTTAGTTATTATTCTGTCCTCAAATGGATCTCACTACCCTCATCTGAGGGGCAATTGTCAATCCACTACTCAGAATGCTCTAAATTGCCTAAATTTTTTTATCTGAGAGGTTGTTTTCTTTTCAATACACTTTTTTTGGCCACTTTTAAAAGTTTTGTTTAACTTTAGCCTGACTCTCCCTTTTATCACTAGAAAATGAAGTACTCTTAAAAGCCATGTCAAGGTAGCATTTTTGACGATATCTTTTTATTTTGATTGTTTGGGGAGAAAGGGTAACCTTCACTGAGGATGAATGGTTATGACAGAAATCATTTATTTGAAATAAAAAGTTCTTTTTTTTCCTGTCCCTTTCTGAAACCAAAATAGCTTCATGCAAATGGAACATCACATCACTAAAAGTTGGCTAAAATGTGGGCATAGAAAAGAATGATGAAAAAAAGGTAGTGGCAAGATATATTTTGAGATAAAGAAATAAGGAGGTTAAAGGCTCATAGTTGATTTAAAATTATCAGTCCTATTTAAAAGTAACAGCAATAATAATAACTCACATGCATACAGAATTTTTAATTTTACAAAGCACTATTTTCATATCCTGAAATATTGATGGCACATCTATTATGATTCTTATTACAGAAAAGGAAACTGAGGCTTGGAGATTGTGCCACTTTCCTAGAGTCACACCACTGCTTAAAATTGGATGAGATTAAAAACTGGATAGGACTTCAGGAATAATCTAATTTAACTTCCTCATATGAAAATTGAATAAAATAAGACCCATTAAGTTTAACTCACTTGACTAAAGCTACACAGATAATAAATAGATAGAATGACATTTAAACCTAGGTCTTCTGACTCCAAATTCTTCATAATTTTCATGATCCAGTTCCCCTGCTTTTAAGTCTAGCACTTTGTCTACTATACTGTACTTATTTTTAAACTCACATTTCATAACCATTTTATTTCTTCACTTTCAAGTCATATTAATGGCTGTGCCCTATGCCTACTCACTTTGGCCTCTTAGATTTCCTGTTTCTTCAAGATTACACTAAAAAGTCAACTTTTGTAGAAAACTTTTCCTGGAACCATCAATACCTCTCCCCTCACCCCACTCAGAGACCCTAGAAAATCAGTCAACTAGCATTCATTAAGCACCTATGCATCAGGCATTAAGCACCTCCTGCTCTCAAGAAACTCAATCTCTAATAATTTGAAAGAATTATGTTTAACAAGGTGTTTACAGGATGCATCTTAAGGACAAAATGGATGTGTGTGTGTGTGTGTGTGTGTGTGTGTGTGTGTGTGTGTGTGTGTGTTGTGTGTAAAGACTTTTGGGACACCCTTTAAATGCACAGGAAAAAATAGACACAATCTCCAAGAGAAGGGACTTCAATTAAGGGGTGGGAAGGCCTTCTTATAGAAGATGAGATTTGAAGAGAGCCGGGGAAGAAGAGAGTTTCAGGGATGGAGAACAGCCAATGAAAACACTCCAAATATTCCTTGTTTCTGTTTTCACATGTTTTGTAAATATTTAAATATGTATAGGTGTACATTGTCTTCCCCATTTAAGTTTCTAAGGGCTGGGGCTATTTTGCTCTTACTATTATATCCTTAGCCCATAGTGTAGTGCCCAGATAAATGAGCTTGATAAATGCTTATTGATCTACTGATTGATTGATTGACTGATTGAAGAAAGGAGTCTGAGGAAGAAGATACTTGTTATGGGAAAGAATAGATATTGCCACCAAATAAAAAACTGACAATATCTTAAAAGTTGGGAAATAAGGATAAACCAGCATGGGAGTTATTCCAGAGCCATTGATCTGTAGTCACATCACTGACTGATTAGAGCAAAAGTCAAGATCAACCCCAAATTGCAAAAAAAAAAAAAATTAAATAAAATATAACAGAACAGTCTCAATGACAAGAGTCAAATTCAGACAAGGTACTATTTTTTAAAAATTTTTTATTATATATATATTTTTTTATAATATTATCCCTTGTATTCATTTTTCCAAATTACCCCCCCTCCCTCTATTCCCTCCCCCCGATGACAGGCAATCCCATACATTTTACTTGTGTTACAATATAGTCTAGGTACAATACATGTGTGTAAATATCATTTTCTTGTTGCACAATAAACATTAGAATCCGAAGGTACATGCAACCTGGGCAGACAGATATTAGTGCTAACAATTTACATTCACTTCCCAGTGTTTCTTCTCTGGGTGTAGCTACCTCTGTCCATCATTGATCAACTGGAAGTGAGTTGGATCTTCTTTATGTTGAAGATTTCCACTTCCATCAGAATACATCTTCATACAGTATTGTTGTTGAAGTGTACAGTGATCTTCTGGTTCTGCTCATTTCACTCAGCATCAGTTCATGTAAGTCTCTCCAAGCCTCTCTGTATTCCTCCTGTTGGTCATTTCTTACAGAGCAATAATATTCCATAACCTTCATATACCACAATTTACCCAACCATTCTCCGATTAATGGACATCCATTCATCTTCCAGTTTCTAGCTACAACAAAAAGAGCTGCCACAAACATTTTGGCACATATATGTCTCTTTCCGCTCTTTAGTATTTCTTTGGGATATAATCCCAGTAGTAGCGCTGCTGGGTCAAAGGGTATGCACAGTTTGATAACTTTTTGGGCATAATTCCAGATTGCTCTCCAGAATGGCTGGATTCTTTCGCAACTCCACCAGCAATGTATTAGTGTCCCAGTTTCCCCACATCCCCTCCAACATTTGTCATTATTTGTTCCTGTCATCTTAGCCAATCTGACAGGTGTGTAGTGGTATCTCAGAGTTATCTTAATTTGCATTTCTCTGATCAGTAGTGATTTGGAACACTCTTTCATGTGAGTGGATATAGTTTCAATTTCTTCCTCTGAGAATTGTACAAGGTACTATTTTTGAAAGACATTGCTTCCAGTTATCACCATTGCAGTCTATTTAAATTATATATGTATGTATGTTGCATGTATATATGAATATATAGATTATATGTATGTATATATAAATGCATGTGTGTATATGTATTTTTATATATATTTCAAATTAATTGCCATCTGGCTATGTCTCTCTCATTGCATACTTTCATATATATTGCTATCGTTCTCTTTCTCACTTTTGGGGTAAGAATATCGCTCCTGTGTTTTTCCCTACTTAGGAATCAACTCTTTTCTAAGAGATCTTGAATACAAATCCATTAATTTCTTTAAGATTCTTTTGTCTCCAACATAAAGTTTTGGGATTCTTCTATATAAAATCACCACACTAAGACAAAAGAGCTAAATCAATCAATGAAGAACACTGGAGTGCCTCCATTCTTCCCAGCATTTGTTAGCACTGACAGGCACAAAAATAAAAATGAAAGATCCCCTGTCCTCCAAGAAGTTATATTTTGTGAGGGTGAAGAAACATACATACACATATACACGTACATGTATACATATATATACACAAACATTCAAGCATTATTTGTATAACTAGGTCACAATTAGTACAAACAATGAATCCCATGAAATGATCACTTATACTTGAATTTGTACTATTTAAAGTTATAATTATTAAAAATATGATTATGAGTTCCAGTCCAATGGAAATATGCACTGAAATCTAGAATAATTCAACTGCTTCATGGAATTCATTTGCACCAATCAAGACCCAAATGTATAAAACATAATTAAAATAATTTTCAGAAACTCAGTCAATAAGTGTAATCAATCAATAAACATTTATTAAACATCAACTGTATGCCAATCTTGTGCTAAATAATTGATCTTGCTACATCAACTAACAATGCAACCAAAGGCAATATCATTTCATAGCAGTTCATTCACAAAACTTTATAAGAAATTACAATGGAAGATTGTGATAGCAATTCATGAAATTGAAGTAGAAGGTAAAATAGATTTAGACTAAGTTTAGCATGAAACCCAACAAAGTTGGATCATCCTGAGGGCAAGATCTTATGACTAGGAGAAGAAGCTAGAAAGTCAATAAATAGCTAGTTTATTGGCTTATCACAGTGTCTGGAACATAATAGGTGCTCTCCAGGAGAAATATCAACAGTCTTAGCTATGCAGACTCTACCACTCTGATATAGAAAGGGAAGAATTCACAAACCTCTTCATGAAGGTGAAAGGGGAGAGAGAGAGAGACAGAGACAGAGAGGGGAGAGAGAGAGAGAGAGAGAGAGAGAGAGAGAGAGAGAGAGAGAGAGAGAGAGAGAGAGAGAGAGAGAGAGAGAGAGAGAGACAGAGAGAGAGACAGAGAGAGAGAGAGAGACAGAGAGAGACAGAGAGAGAGAGAGAGAGAGACAGAGAGACAGAGAGAGAGACAGAGACAGAGAGAGAGACAGAGAGAGAGAGAGAGACAGAGAGAGAGACAGAGACAGAGACAGAGAGACAGAGAGGGGGAGGGAGAGAGAGACAGAGAGAGAGAGACAGAGAGACAGAGAGAGACAGAGAGAGAGAGAGAGAGAGACAGAGACAGAGACAGAGAGGGGGAGGGGAAAGAGAGAGAGAGAGAGAGAGAGAGAGAGAGAGAGAGAGACAGAGAGACAGAGAGAGAGAGAGAGACAGAGAGACAGAGAGACAGAGAGACAGAGAGACAGAGAGGGGGAGGGAGAGAGAGACAGAGAGAGAGAGAGACAGAGAGAGAGAGAGAGAGAGAGAGAGAGAGAGAGAGAGAGAGAGAGAGAGAGAGAGAGAGAGAGAGAAAGAGACACACACACATACAGAGACAGAGAGAGAACTAGATGGCATCCATGGTGGATAGAGTAATGAGTATGGAGTCAGGAAAGCCTGAGTTCAAATCCAGCCTCAGATACTTTCTAGTTATGTGACCCTAGTTATATTACCTTATGTGAGGTAAATAATCCTATTTACCTCAGTGATTCATCTAAAAAAATGAGCTAGGTAAGGAAATGACAAATCACTTGAGTATCTTTGTCAAGAAATCCCAAATGGAGTCACAGAGAATCAGACACAACTGAAAATGATTGAATAAATATGCACAGATGCAACATATATAAAAAATGAATAACTACAAAGTATCTAAATACAAGGTGGTTTGGGGGTGAGGTCACTATTAAATGCCAGGAAGGAGGAAATGAGGAAAGGCTTCCCACAGAAGAAGATGGGACAGAGGGGATGGGAGGGACAGGGAAAAGACCAAGATTGATAAAATAGGTTGAGGCTCTTAGACTGGAAGGAACCACCAAAAAGCCTTGAGCTGTAGAGTACCATGATCAAGAAGGACTCAAAAGCAGATCCAATGGGCAGCAGCTGGTGTAGAAAAGCTGTGGTAATATAAAGGTAGTGGAATATTATTGAGGAGAAGGTTGGTTTCAGAAAAGCCTGGAAAGACGTATGAAGAAGACCAGAACATTGTACATGACAGCAACAAGGCTATGTGATGATCAACTGGGATGGACTTGGCTCTTCTCAGCAATGAAGTGATTCAAAGCAATCCCAATAGACTTGGGATGGAAAATGCCAATTGCATCAAAGCATGATATTTTCACCTTTTTGTTTGTCTTTCTTTATCATGGATTTTTTTTTCCATTTTGGTCTGATTTTTCTTGTACAACATGACCAAAATATGTTTAGAAGGATTGCACATATTTAATTTATGTCAGATTACTTGCTGTCTTGGAGAGGGAGGAGATAAAGAAGGGAAGGGGGAAAATTTGAACACAAAGTTTTACAAAAATGAATGTTGAAAATTTGGAAAAATCAAATACTATTGAGAAAAAAAGAAAGAAAGAAAAAGAAAAGAAATGAGGGCACTCAGGTATCTGGCAGCTTCTGCACAGACTAAAGCTTGCAGGGAGCCTTCCAGGGGATCCCCAAGATAAATGCAGGATCACACAGAGGGTCAAACTCTGACAGTGGTGTCTCCTCCCACAGGAAATACTGTGGCTTCAACAATTTCAAGCAGGACCTGAAAGAGCAGAATGAGCCACTCTTTCTCCCCCCTGCCTCAGGAGCTCTCCAGGCCGGTTTAGCAGACTCAGGCTGCTTGCATCTTAGGGAGATACCTTGGGCAGGCAGCCAAATTCAAAGGAAGGCTTCACCCCACTAAACTGTACTTTGGGGGGGCTGACCCCCAGCTGACCTTCCTCCTGCCTTACCTCTCACTTTAGGGTGCACACTGGGACCCACCAAGCTTTGAACCCACAGAAGGCAGGGAACAAACAGAACTGAGAAAGACTACCAGGTAAAAAGAAATGGCAAGTGGAACTAGAGGCAGTATTTCTCATACAAATAATTGCTCTATTATTCAAACAACAGCTATTTAAACAGGTCATTAAAGGGACAAAGGCAGTAATTACTGGAGGTTTTATCTGTGAATCTGTGGAGAATGCCAGAGCTAAATGTCAGAGCTACCTGAATGGCAGACACTCAAGTAAGGCACCCAGGGTCAGCTCTGCAATGGGGACAGTCTCCTTCTTCTTCCTCCAGGGGCTGAAGGACCTGGGTTTCATGTCTCTGGGAAGAAATAGGTCACCTTTATCTCTGATCAATCAATTAATCAATAAACATTTACTAGATGTGGACTATGTGCCAGGCACTATGCTAAACACCAGAGATAGAAATAGTGGCAAAAAATAGATACACAAAGCAAGCTGGATAAACATTAAATGGGAAATAATTAACAGAAGGAAAGCATAGAGTGAAGAGGAGTTGGGAAAGGCTTCCAGGAAAATAAGGGATTTTCATTTTATTGGCTTAAGTTCAGGAAGAACTTTTTAGACAGGAGGACCTTGAGGTTAGGGGATTTATTTGTCTTTTGTTTATCTGGCACCAATAAATGCTATTTTGAATGACTGATATGATCTCCTATGATCCTTATAAGAATTCTGGGAGGCAATCAATGGTATTATTATCCCCATTTTACAGCTACAGAGACTGAGGCCATGAGGCTTATGTTAGATCCCATGGCTTCTAAGAGGTAGTAGATCTGAGAAATTAGGCTCTGCTCGCTCCAAATTCAATGCTATATCCACTACAACACATATATCCAGATCTAAAGAAAAAGGACTCAAGTTTCAATCCTGATTCTTCCTCTTCCTATCTCTGTGATCTTTGGCCTGAGTTTGAAATGGCAACCTGGTCTCTGAAGTCTCCATGTCTATGGTTTACTGTGATCATGAGTAAATCTCTTTCCCTTCTCTGAGCCTCAGTTTACTGATCTGTAAAATGAGTGAGTTGGAATAGGAAATTCCTCAGGTTCTTTCTAACTTTAGGTTCAGTGATAGATATATCATCAATTTCACTCACTTATCATTTTCTACCAGGACAAGGTCACTTGGATCTGACTAAAAAATAGCAAGCTTTCCACATGATTGTGCTTCATTAGGGAGCCCTGAAATAGTTGCTGACTGATGAAATTTCAAGATAATTGGAATTCACAAATTACTTGAAAAAAATCGGGATTGTTTATCCTGCAGAAGCCTCGGGACATAGCTAACAAGAGGTCTGTGTTCAATCAGTAAGTCAGTCAGTAAATGCTTTGGGAGGGAGAGTAAGGCAGACAATATGGGCCAAATCTGCCTTACTTAAATCCAACCATCACCATCTAACAGAGTGATGTCATTTTGGGCCTCTGAGTACCAAGAACAACAACTAACAAATAAATGGTGACTATCTATTAGGCACTGTGCTAAGCAAAGGGGATGGAAAAAGAAGCAAAAAATAGTTCCTACATAGAGCACCAGCCCTGAAGTCAGGAGGACCTGAGTTCAAATTCAGCCTCAGACATTTAACACTGGCTGTGTGACCCTGGGCAAGTCACCTAAACCCAATTGCTTCAGCAAAAACAGAAACAAAAAAAAAAGCTTCCTATCTTTGAAGAGCTTGGTAGACCAAGGGGGCCACTTGGAGAAGGGTTTTAATTTATTTTATTCGACTCCACAGGAAAGAAACAAATCTCTGTAGGAAGCTACAGAAACATATTTGGCTTTGAGATTAGGAAAAATTTCCTTAGAAGGAAAAAAAAAGTGGGTCTCCCTCAATTGAAGGCTGCAGGGAGAAGCCGGACAATCACTTGTTAACTCAGTTATAGGAGGATGGATTGGGCTATATGGGGTTCTAAGGTCTATTTGATTACAGAGACATAGCAAAGCAGTCCCTCAGTCCCAAGTGGTACCAAAGATGGCTCTTAGGGAGAGCTTTTTTGGGGCCTCTTCAGACTTCTGGACTTTCCCAGTCAAAGGAAAGTATCAGGAGGACAGCCAAAAGGTGTTGGGAGACAAGAAGGGTTTAACCCATGGGCGTTATCTCAGTAAGTTCACCTGCCTGCCAAAGTGGAAAAACACCAGCACCTTGAGGGGGGAGGGCGTGGGATATGTATACAAACAGCCAGGTACACTCGATTACCGAAACACACAGAAGCACCCAGATTTTTAGCCTTTCATGAAAACAGTAGTCTCAGCCTTCCTTCTAAAAATACTTAAATACTTAAAATACTTTTTGATGGTCAGGGACAGAGCTGGATTCAGACACCCAGACAATGAAATGTTGCCTTTTTTTTTAATTTTTAAAGCTTTTTATTTTCAAAACACATGCAGGGATAATTTGATTACATTGACTCTTATATAATTTTGTGTTTCAGATTTTCTCCTCCTTCCCCCCAGCAATCCAATATATGTTAAACATGTTCAAGTATATGTTAAATCCAATATGATAAACATATTTATACAATTCTCTTGCTACACAAGAAGAATCAGATCCAAAAAATGAGTAAGAAAACAAAATTAGCCACCATTCACCCAGTACTGTAGAGAGAACTGATTAGGAAGTTAGAGCAATTGAATTCAAATCCTCTCTGGATGACTTTGGATAAGTCACTGAACTTGATTTGGTGGGCCAAAGTTTTGCTCATCGATAAAATAAGCAGATTGGACCAGGAGGTCATTGAGATCCCTTCCCGCTATGAGTTATGACAATTATTTAAAAGCCAGAGCAATGACAGGCAAAAGATCGAGAATTATTTAAATTATATAATTATTATTTTTTTTAATTTAAAAATTATTTACTTTTTTTTTTTTTCACAGAAATTTGCCCTGACCAGAAAGGCATGGGCAGAGAGAAAAGAAACCAGTCTTAGTTATTTCTCAGTCTTTCTTCATTCTGCTCCCTTCCTCATCAAGACTACATAGGTTCCCTCTGCCTTAGGGAATAGTGGGATCAAACATTTCATGACCCTTCCATCTGGGATGGAATAGGGCTTGGAGTCACAGTCCCTTCCAGCTTCACAGAAGACAGAACATACAGGAATGTGAGAAGGCTTTACTGGAGCCTCCTTAAGTAGCCAAAGTGGGCTGGGAAGCCCTGGAGAGATAAGAGAACGCCCTTTACTCTCTGTCCACTGGAACACGATAAGCATCACAAGGCCCAGACATCTTGGCCACTGATCTACACTTTTCCATCATGTACCAATGTCTCACTTGACCTCCTCCCTCTCCTCTCATCCCATCCCCCTTCTTTCCTTTGTTCTCCCAGCTGTCTCCTTTCTTGAAAGCCAGACAACACCCTAAAGCTACAGAGTAAAGACCTGGAACCTGGGGTGTGGGTATATGGTGGACAGGAGAGGGGGAGAGTGAGAGATGTCTCACAGCTGGGAGACACCTTTGGTGGGCACGTGTAGCCCTGCTATTGACCTTCTGCCCTCAGTTGCCAATGAGGGGAGACATCTGGTATCTGAGCTGATTAGGCCTTGACTACTTCCCTTGTTCCTCACCTCCACTCAGCTGCAATGGAATAATGACCCCCCCTCCCCCCGTCGATAGAATAAGGTCTTGGGATCCAAGGATCCCAAGATTCCGGCCTTCAAACCGTAGGGACATCTCGTCTGGCCTTTCCATGAGACCGACTCAGACTGAATATAAATAGTAATCATTTCTGCTTTGGCCAGAGACCCAGAAACTTCCCCTCCCAGATTCATTCATTTATTTATTAAGATTTTTTTTTGCACTAGGTAAAAGAGGAGATTCTTTGCCTCAGTTGCTAGGAGGCTTAATCGCTGACTGGATCCAGCCTCAGTCAAACTGAGACTTTTTTTATTAAAGTTTTTTATTTACAAAACATATGCATGGGTAATTTTTCAACACTGACCTTTGCAAAACCTTCTGTTCCAAATTTTCCCTTCCTTCCCCCTCCCCTCCCCTAGATAAAGCCCTTAGCTTTAAAAGGCCAAGGTCTCTCATTGCATCCAGAGTCATATCCAGGTGTCTTGATCTCAATCTGGCCACTGGACCCAGATGGCCCTGGAGAGGAAAGTGAGGGAGGTGAGCTTGCCCAGCTCTCACTTAAATCCAATTCACTTATATGTCATGGCGTCACCTCCCTGAAGTCAGGGTCCTCTTCCAGAAGGAAGGACAAACAGCAACTCTTCATGAGACAGAGAAAGAAATGCAGAATCCAGAGTGCTGGAAGGAGCTGCCCTTTGTCACTGAGGTAGCAAGGGACAGAGTGGGATCTGAGTGAAGCCTCTCTGACTGGAAATCTGGAGGGATTGTGACTGTTATCCTGGAGAGAGAGTTAAAATGTTTAAAAGAAAGCTCTATGGCCATCCTCTCATAAGTAGAAGGCTTGGGTGGATTTCTTAGTCCTTAGTAGTGATTCTATGTGCCTAGTCTTGTATTAGACTGAAAAGGCCTCTAGAACAAGGAATGGCAGAGCTGGAGGGACCGTAGAACAGGGGATGTCAGGGCTGGGAGGGGCCTTAGAACAGGGGATGTCAGAGCTGGGAGGGAGCTTAGAACAGGAGATGTCAGAGCTGGAAGGGGCCTTAGAATAGGGGATGTCAGGGCTGGGAGGGATCTTGGAGCAGGGGATGTTAGAGTTTGGAGGGGTCTTAGAACAGGGGATGTCAGGGCTGGGAGGGATCTTGGAGCAGGGGATGTTAGAGTTTGGAGGGGTCTTAGAACAGGGGATGTCAGGGCTGGGAGGGGCCTTAGAACAGGGGATGTTAGGTCTGGGAGGGGGCTTAGAGCACAGAACATCCAAACCTGAGGACTCTGATCTTTTGCTCGGTTCACTTTGCCCAGCAGAAGGTGGCAGCCCTGGCTTTCCCATGAAGTCGGCCAGCTTGAGGGCAGCCCAGCCCAGGCCTCCTTCCTCCTCAGTGTTTTCTGGTCAGTGAGTTTGTACAGACATCTGGACTTTTGCGTCAGTCCTTTCTTCCACCCCTGGCCGCTGCCCCACAGGGGAAGGTGTCCCTCACAACACTTCAGGTTTCATCTCCAAGATTCTTCCATCTCTAACATGACATTTCCATTTACTTCTTAGAGGCTCCTCATGGCCTCAGAGATGACCATCATCCAGACCTGGAAGGACCTCAGAGCCTGGTGGGTTCAGCTCTCTCATTTTGCCACAATGCCCAGAATCCCAAGGCAAAGATGTCATTAGCCCCAAGTCCTGCAGACAACAGCAAAAGCAGGATTTGAACTCATCTCCTTCCACATCTGGTGCTCTTTCCTCTGTACCTTGCTTTCCTATGGTCCTCCTTTTTTTTTTTTTTTTTTTGTTTGTTTGTTTGTTTTTTGTTTTCAAGGGGAAAAATGGGGGAAGGGGGAAGATGGATAGATGGAGGAGAATGTGAAAGTTGGGAAGAAACCCCATTTTACAAGTGAGGAAAATGAGAATCAGAAGCTTGGCCCAGTATCTTGTACAAGATCAGATGGGTAATAAGTGATAACTTCAGATCCAAGTCTTCTTTCTCCAAGTCCAGCATCCTTTCCACTTTTCCAGGCAGACAACTCCTTTCAAGTCCTCCCTGGAGCACAGAATCTAGTAATGAATCTTTAAAAAAATACCAAAAAAAATAATAATAACAGTCAGAGGTTCAACCTCCATGTATGATCCTCTCTTGCCCTAGTTGAGACACTAGACTGGGCCTTCTGTAATTACTGGAATGGAAAGGGATGGAGGAAAAGACCTGATCTGGATGTTCAAAATCCTCCCCCTGGTGTCTACACCAGGCCCTGTTTAAGGGAAAGCCAGAGAGAGAGCCTTGGGGGAGCAGGCCATGGGCTGACGGTAAATGCATAGACATTTTGTCCAAGTTTGACTCCTCCCTAATGCAATATTTGCGCCTCGGAATCTGAAATGCAAAGCTTCACCACCTAGTGACGCAGTATTGACACTTCCCCAGTACTGTTTGTTTTGGCAGGGCTTCTCACCTTCCCGCCTACCTGCTTAGGGTGACATCAAAAAGGTCTTTTGGCCATCTTACAGGGTGTCCTTCCAAGGTAGGGCACTCGCCTCCCCTCCCCGGTGTCCTCAGCCTACCCCCACAGCCATCACCCAACACCCTCCCGGCCAATCCACACTAAGTCAGCCCCTTTTTACTATCTCCATTGATGGTGATTGACAGACTCTTGAATTATGAAAAAGAATAAAGAGCCTGCTAGAGGCAAAGGTATTTTTATCTGTTTGGGTCCTGCCCTCCACCCTATAGAAGGACCGGGAATGCTTTTACGTGCCAAAAAAAAATCTATAAAGTCCTCGAAGGAACAATTTTTCTGCTCTTCTCAGCAGCCTGTCCTCAGCTCAGTTCCTCCTTTCAATGGACTTCTGGCTCCTAGCTGTCTGCTGATGGATGGGGAAGATTCTCTACAGAGGTGGCCTGGGGAAGGTGAGAGGAAGGGGGGTAGAAGAAGGCCGTCATCCTTCCAATACCTATTGCTTTTCTATCCCCCTTCTCCGAACCAGTCTCTCTCTGACTCAGAATCACAGTCTTTCCATTTGAAAAAACACTAGAGAGGACCCGTTCATGGTACCACCTAAACTTATCTGTACCCAACCAGGAATCCCCTAGACAACATCCTCAGCAGGTGATCATTTGACCTCTGCATGAAGAACTCAAAAGAAGGGGGAACTGGTAATCTCCTAAGGCAGCTTGTTCAACCTGAGAGTAGCTCTCATGGTTAGGAAAAGTTTACAATCCAAATCTGTCTCTCTCCTACTCCTAGTCATGGCTCCTGGTCCAGTGGTACATCATCTGCTCTACTCTACTCATTGCTTCCTGAACAGGCCCCCCAAAGTCCTGTCTCTGCATTATTGTTCAAGCTGTGCCCTCCCAATCCTACTATCAACTAACTCCCTTAAACTCTCTGAGTGTCAGTTCTTCTATTTGTAAAATGAAGGAGATTGGACTCATTGGGTTCTATCTATCCCTTTCTTTACAAAGTTTTTTTTTCACCACTCCTTTTGTTTCTCATTTACAAAATCACTATTTGGAGCTAAAAGGGATTTTATAGGCCATCTATTATAATATTTCCATTTTCCAGATAAGGAAACTGAGGCCCATAGAGATTAAGTAATTGACTCACTCTCACATAATTAATCAATATTTGAGGCAGGATTTGAACACAGATCTTCCTGATTTCCCATTGATCACTCTATCTGCTACACTTTCTCCTATGCACTTAATGACACTTTACTTTTATCATATTTATTTGTGTATAATTCTTATTACCTCCTTTTAGATCATAGACTTATATTTTTAGAGTTATATGAGGCCTTAAAAAACGCAGATGACTCCACAGATAGAGAAATCAAATCCCAAGGAAGTGAAATGATTAGCCAGGTAACTATCAAACATAAGATTAGGGCCCAGATCCCATAAATCCAAAGTCAACAGTCTGACATTTGTTTGGAGAAATTCAAAGAGAAATTGGGAAATTTGGGAAATTCAAAGAGAAATTCAATCATAGACCCTGCCCTCAAGAAGCTCACAGATTGGAAAGAAAAAGTTTAGATCATGGAAGGAACACTGGACCCAGGTTCCAGTTCTATGTCTGAAATAGATTTAGATCTAATTCTAAATTTAGATGTATGTAAATTAATTCATACATAAATGCACATATGGTATATACACATATAGATCATACACATGTACATGTATGCATATGTGTTATATACCTATACATGTATGTATGTGAAATATATATGTACAAGTATTGGGTTTTGATGGGGTTTCCATGTATTTCTATGTATTAGTATACATATTGATATATTATCTACATGTATGCATTTGTAGCTCTGGATGAATATTGATTAAATTAAGTTTAATTCCTCATCCCTCCAAAAAACTATTTTCATTATACAATAGCCTAACTTATCCACAGACTTAGAATTATAGACTTACTTTTGATTCATATATGGTGCTTCTGATGAGAGATAGATAAATATATTTATAGCACCTACTATGTGCCAAGTATTTTGCTAACATTTTACAAATATTATCTCTTTTGATCTTTATAATAGCTCTGGGAAGTAGAGGTTATCACTCTCATTTTACAGATGAGGAAGCAAAGAGAGGTAGGAGTTAAATGACTTGTCCAAGGTCACATAGCTAGTAAGCATCGGAAGCTGGATCTGAACTCAGGTCTGTTCTGACTCCAGACTATGCACTACTGTGACCCCTAGCCACTTTGCTATATAAGCTTCTAGTGCCTCGTAGAAAGTAGGTGTTTAATATAGTTTTATTGACTTGGATTAGATTAGATTAGATTGTCTCCCTCTCCTTTCTCTTCCTATGCTATTCCAATTCATCCCAGTGGCTCCTTATTCCTGCCAGGATTAAACAGAAAAATGTCTGTTTGGCTTTCAAATCATTTCATAACTTGGTCCTTTCCTACATTTCCAGGTTTCTTATACTTGTGCCTTCTTTCTTTTATAGAGATACTGGCTCTTATACTTTTATAGTGATACTGGCTTTTTGTGCTACTTGCTACAATCTATGTCCTGCCTCACTGTACTTTCAGCTTAATGCTGTGCTTGAAATTCTCTCCCACCTCATCTTGGTCTCTTCACTCACCTGGGTTTCTTAAAGTTTTTGTTAAATCTTCACCTTCTTCAAAAAGTCTTTCCCAGTTGTCCTTAGTCTTAAAGCTTTCCCTCTGAGATTACCCATAGCTTATTCTGTCTAGATCTTATTTGCACATAATTGTTTCCATTAGACCATGAGCTGCTTGAGAGTGGGAACTAGTTGAAGCAAGTGATGGGGAAAGATTAGAATTTGGGGGATTTATTTTGTTTTTCTTTGCCTTTCTTTGAATTTTTTTTTCCTGAGGCAATTGAGGTTAAGTGACTTGCACAGGGTCTCACAGCTAGGAAGTGTTAAGTGTCTGAGGTCAGATTTGAACTCGGGTCCTCCTGACTTCAGGGCTGGTGCTCTATCCACTGTGCCACCTGGCTGCCCCCTTTCTTTGTATTCTTGATGCATAGCACATTGCTTGATATATAGTATGCATTTATTAAATGGTAATTGACTGACTGATCAACTATCTGAAAAGAAAGACTAAAACTGGCTCTCAACCTTCTAGACTTTCCTGGGCAAAGGAAGACCAAGACATTTGGTCTTGTTACCTTCAAAGAAGCTCTCAAACTGGTTCCCACCTGCAAGGCCCCCGTGATTCCCCAATAAACAAGATTCATCAGTGAGATTAAAAGGCCAGGAGGCTGATGAGAGCCACTGATAGGCAACACCAAACACCAGCCTACTCTGAAGCAATACATCCGGGTATAGAAGGGCGATGGAATAAGCTGATAACTGAGTGGTAGATGCAAGGTCCTGGGAGGAGAACACGGAGGTGATAAAATGCACCAGCAGGCAGCTGTGTGATGCAAGACAGTGATAGCTACAGGGTGGGATAAATCCACTGACCTGCTGGAATGTGCTCCGGCTCACTGATAGCATGATAACATGATAACAGAGAGCCCTCCCTTGGAGGGACAGGTTGGGCAAAGACAGGACAATCTTAATGTATCTGTGAGTGTGTATAATTGCATGTATACATATGCAGATATATGCATGTGCACACCTCTGCCATTAGCTATCATTGCCTAAATGCAATTACATTCCCACTGGTACTTAGGTTTTAGAGTGCTTAGAGGTCATCTAATCTAACCCTCTCATTTTATTGATGAGGAAATGAGGTCCAAAAGGGGAAGACACTTGCCCAAAGTCCTTCAGGTAAAAATAACAGCTGACATTTATATAGCCCTTTGTACACCTTATCTCCTTTAGGCCTGACAACAGCCTTGTGAAGCAGATAATATAGGTATCGTTACACTCATTTTCTAAATGAGAAAGCCGGATTTAAGAGATGAAAGAGCTTGCCAATGGTAACATGCTTTGGAAGCAATGAATCTTATTGATTTGAAGTCCCAGCATTCCCTCTGCTGCACAGCATGGAGAGAATGTTAAAGGGAAAAATCAGAGAACCTGGGTTTGAATCCTGTCTTAGCCAATTACTGCCTATTTGAACTTGGTCAAAGATTTCATGGCCCAACCCTCTCATTTTGCAAGAGAGGATCCCTGGCCCAGATTGGTGATGTTAATTAAACAAAGTTGTAAATGACAGAGCCAGGATTTGAATTGGGATTCTTTGACTCCAAATCCCATGCTTGCAATAAGAAGATAGGACTAGATGATCTCCAAGGTCTCTTCCAGCATTAAATCAATGATCCCTATGTCATGCAACAAGAAGCAGAACTGAAATTCAATACTAGGAATGGACTCCAGCACCAGTACTCTAGACATGCCATGATCAAAACTCAAATTCAGGTCTCCTGATTCCAAATCCAGAATTCTTTTCACTCTGCTCTCATTGGATCTTTAAAACCCAAATTCCTCGATGAAATATATATCCATTAACCAATATCTATAAACACCACTGACAGAGACAAAAGTCCTGGCTGAAATGTTCCCTTTACCCTGCCATGTGTAACAAATTTGTGTGTCTTAAGAATAAAGGAAGAATTTCTTTAAAGGTCAGTAGAAAATTTACTCAATGCTCCCCGGAGTAAGTTACACTCAAAACGCTTTTCTCTTGGAGGTGAGGGTTGGAAAGAAAATGACAGAGTGGATTAGTAATAGTCT
The DNA here is from genome assembly GCF_048593235.1 of Sminthopsis crassicaudata. Lineage (NCBI taxonomy): Eukaryota > Metazoa > Chordata > Mammalia > Dasyuromorphia > Dasyuridae > Sminthopsis > Sminthopsis crassicaudata. Next base: position 25,904,847 of record NC_133617.1, on the reverse strand, counting down.
GAACCTTGGGAACCTAATGCCCCTTTCCCCAATACCCTGAGCTTTTATCCTGGCCAGATGAATTTCATCAGAACAAATGGCATGAGGCAGAAAATCATGGTGCAATCAGCATAAGCCCCTTAGTGAAACAAGTCCCATCCCATCATCTGTAAAAAGGAATTGGGCTAGATCAGAGAGTTGTTATTTTTCTTGTATCATGGCTGCCTTTGACAGTCTGTGGACTACTTCTCAAAATAATGTTTTGAAGTACATATGATAAATTACATAGCATTCTAAAGGAAACTAATTACATTAAAATATAATTATCAAGATAATAAAAAGGCAAATTCATACACCTGGGGCCTACATGATCTTTAAAGTTCATCCCATCTCTGCCTTCCAATGAGTCTATGAATGCATTACCAATGTTTGGATGTTTACCCTGGAAACTAGAAGGAAGCGATAACTATCTTAAAGTATTTGAGGATCTTTGGTTGGTTGATTGGTTTTGGACTGGGGTTCCCTATCTTACCAGGGCTAGCAGTGTAGCTGGTAATCACCAATTATCACGGGAAATTAACCCTGCTCAATTTTCTCAGCCAATTCCCCCTTTGTTAAGTAGTCTGATCTCAACCCATCTTCCGGTGGGCTCACTATATCAAGGTCAAACTTATTTTAGATGCCCATTGGACTTTGCCCACTAGAGTTTAGCACTCCGAGCTCAAGCAAACCACTAACCCCAGTTTCCCCCAGTAGCAAGAATTGTGTGCCTGTCTTCAAGTTTTTGAAGAGCTACCACATGAAGGAGGAATCTGATTTGTTTTGCTTGACCTGAATCATAAAACCAGAATCAAAGGATAGACATTTCCAAAGAAGTAAATTGGGGTTGAATGTGAGGGAAATTATCCTTATAATTAAAATAATTCAAAATATAGTGGGCAGGATCAGGAAGGAGTGGGGTTCTTCCTCATTGGAGGTCATCTAAGTTGAATCTTGTTAGATATATAATAATAAGGAAGCTTTCAGGTATAAGTTGGACTTACTGGTCATTGAAGTCATTTCCACTTCCACACTGAAGACACTCTCAGATAGGCGACAGGACTTAAAGAGCACTAAAATGTGTCTCTGTATATGCATGTCTCTGTGCATGTAAGCAGATGACAGATATGTTGGAATATCTAGAGATTCTTCTTTGGGAAATAAAGCCAAAGGGATGGTCTTTGACAAAGCTATGAAGTGACTCTAATTCAGTTTTCATGCAATGACCTGCGCCCTGACTCCACCATCCACCTGAAACAAACACTTGCCTTTCTAACATCAATATTCTTCAATTATCTGTGAGTCACTAAATGCCTCAGGCTCCATAGATTTAAAGCTGAGCGTCTCCCAAAGGGCAATGAGCACACAGAGAGAATATAAGTGGGTTGCCACCATTATCTAAAAGAATCCATCAGTGATAGATTATCAACTAGGAAGAGAAGGTAGGTCAGTCCCTGGAAAGCAAGAAATAAGGAATAGACAGCCTTGTGTCTATTCTGAAGGCAACCAAATGGTTAGAGCAGCTAGACTGGAGTGAGAATAGAACTAATTTCAAATCTCATCTCATACACTTACTAGCTGTATGTTCCTGGGCAAATCATTTACCCTTTATCTACCTCAGTTTCCTCATCTAGAAAGGTAAATAATAATAGTGCGTACATCTAGGATCTAATGAAATAATATTTGTAAAGTTGTAAAATTTAAAGTATAATATAAATGCTAGTTGTTCTTGTTGATATTTATGTGCTCTATTCTCAAAGGCTTTACCTAGGTCTGTAAACTTGAGTTTCAAAAGAAAATATTTTGATAACTGCATTGCGATGTGATTGGCTTCTTTTGCTTACACATTTTATTTTATACATTTAAAGATTTTATTTTGAGAAGAATTTACTAAAATATGAAGAACTGCACTAGACAAAGTCCATCAGCAAAATGGGCTGACCTCCAATGGATGATTTTTTTTTTTTTGCTCTATTTCTAGTTGCCTTTTATTTAATTAAAAAAAATTATTTAGTATTTTATTTTCCCCCAGTTATATGTAAAAACAACTTTAACATCTGTTTTTAAAACTTTGAGTTCCAAATTATCTCCCTTCCTCCTTCCCCACTCCACCTCCTTGAGAAGGAAAAAATATTTATAGGTTATACATGTGTAATCATGCAAAACATTACCATACTTGTAATATTGTAAGGGGGAAAACATAGACCGAAAAAAAGATATACTTCAATCTGTTCTTTCCATGGGTGGGAATAACATTTTTCATGATAAGTCCTTCAGAGTTGTCTCGTATCACTCTATTGCTAAGAATAGGTAAATCATTCAAAGCAGATCATCTTACAATATTGTTGTGGCTTTGTACATCGTACACTGCTCTTTGCATAGCCTCATGTAAGTCTTTCCAAGTTTTTCTGAGAGCATTTTGCTCATAATTTCTTATAGCATAATAATGTTTCATCATAATCACAGACCACAATTTGTTCAACCATTCCCCAACTGATGGCCATCCCTTCAATTTCCAATTCTTTGCTTCCAAAAAAGAGCTGCTATAAGTATTTTTGTACATATAAGTCCTTTTCCTTTTGTTTTTGATCTGTTTTGGAGTACAGACCTACATCTGGCATTTCCAGGTCAAAAGGTATGCATAATTTTGTAGCCTTTTGTGCATAGTTCCAAATTGCTCTAGCAGCAATGCATTAACAACTCTTTTTTTTTTCCCCACAGACTCTCAACCAATTTTTTAATAGTCTGAATTTTTTTCTGTCGTTTGCTCATTTTCTTGTCCTATTTCTTAACTTTTAATTCTTTGTCAAAATAAAACTGCTTCCAGGATAGATAAATTTCAGGCATTTTATGTAGTTATTTTTAGAGATCATTTAAGAACCTGTAAGTTTTCATTTCTCCCAAGGTTGTATGATCTAAGGGGAGATGCTCTGTTCTGGGCTCTGGTCTGTGAGCAACAAGCAATCTTTTCTGGCCTGACACTGTGAGGAGGATCCTGCTCCACTATGGTTACAAGCTCTATTCTTTGTGCAAGTGATCCTCCTTGCCCTGGGACTGCTATCCAGGATTGCAATCCATTTCCAAGTATGGACAAACAACAGAATCCTGCCTCAGTACTAGAAAACTTCCTTCTGACCAGTTATTCAACCCCCTTGATGTCTGTAAGCTAAGAATTCTGGAAGCAGCTGCTACCACTACTAATGCACTGGATTTTAAGACCTGCTCTTGGTTCGTTGGGATCAGAGATATGATGGTATGGACTGTACTAGATGGTGCTTTACTGTCACCCAAGTGTGACAACCTTTCCTGCCAACCTACTAAGTTGTCTTTGGCTAGAAAATGTTTTCACCCCATCTTTTGTGGGTTCTACTGCTTTGGGAATTGTTTTATGATATTATTTAGTTGGTGCCTTTTCTTTGCCATCTAGGCTTTGCCCTCTTCAGTGGAGAATTTATAGGGGCATTTGACTAAGAATTCTTTAGGACAAGAAAGTAGAGAGGCCTTGGGATCTGCACCAGTGGAAAGAACAACCACATCGATGATTAGAACATAAGCTCCTTGAGGGCAAGAACAATTTTCTCTTTTTCTTTGTATCCAGTACCTGGCACAGTTTCAAACATATTATAAGACTGCAAAAATTCAAAGATAGTCTTGAAATGACGAGGAAAGATAGATTCAAGATCCTATAAAGAAGCCAGAATAAGATTTATACCATACTTTCGGGCATCTTCATGAATAAGTTGATTAAGGGGCAAAAAAGCCATTCCAAGAGTCAATATCTTTGAGTTACCTCGCATTTGTAACATGTGCTCTAGGCTCTATTCTATTTTCCTATGGATTCTGTGGGAAATTGTGGGAGAGTGTGTCACAGACTTTTTCTGAAGGAGGGAAAAATGATTTGTACTAACTATATAACCATAGTAAATACTCACTTCTAAAAAAAGCTAATTAAAAGCTAGGTTGATTAATTTAAATTAACAGATAATTATGGAGGGAATACACCAATGGAATTGATTATTTATAGTGCTAAGAAGACAACCCCATTATATCTAAATCAAAAGAAAGGGGAGATGTTAGGTTCTTACTATGTGCTAAGTCGGTACTTAACAATTCTCTAGCTCAGGGTTCACCCCTTTAGTTCAAACCTTTAAAGGCGTTTACATTTTTGGCGCCCAACATGGGGCAAGGACTTTGCTTATCCTGACTCTGGCTGATTCTAAGCTCTTCAGGGAGCTAGCCTGGACTTTACACTTAAGCTAGCTTTGAAGGGATTCAGGGATTCTAGAAGGCAGAGGGCAGGTAAGGAGGGAGGCATTCTATACATGTATGTGGAATGTATCACCTGCTTCGGTTTTATTACTTCCTAGAACTTGCTACTGGGGAGTTAGAAGGCCTGAGTTTGGGTCCTGATTCTTTCACTGACTGATCTTTAACTTTACCTTTCACTTATGTGGATTTCAACTTTCTTCTCCATAAAATTCAGCTCTAAGCTAGGTTTCTTCCAAAGTTAGGATACTAGGAAAGAAGGCCTTTCTTTATTACATGTGTACATGTGCATTATCAGCTTTATATTTATACCATACATATTTGACTATCTGCTCATTATCCTCCTCCCATTAGATTATAAGGTCCATTAAGATCGTTTTATTCTTTGTTTTTATATCCTCAGACCCTAGTAGTAGCTATATATATATAAAAAATAGCAGAGTAATTGTAATATAATAGGTGCTTAATAACTTTTTTTTAATTGATTGATTAAATAAAATACCTTCCAAACATAGGCTTTTTGTTTGTTTGTTTGTTTTAAAAAGCGTTTTTTTTTTCAAAATATATGCATGGATAATTTTTCATCATTGACCCTTACAAAACCTTGTGTTTCAAATTTTCCCTACCTTTCCCCCACCGCCTCCTGTAGATAGCAAATAATCCAATATATATTAAACGTTAAAATATATGTTAAGTCCAGTATATGTATCCACATTTATACAATAATCTCGCTGCACAAGAAAGATCAGATCAAAAAGGAAAAAAAAAAAAAGAAAAACAAATGTAAGTAATTAACAACAGAAAGAGTGAAAATGCCGTGTTGTGATCCACACTCAGTTCCCATGGTCCTCTCTCTGGGTGCAGATGGCTCTCTCCATCACAAGACCATTGGAACTGGCCTGAATCATCTCATTGTTGAAGAGAGCCACGTCCATCAGAATTGATCATCACATAATCTTCCTGTTGCCATGTACAACGATCTCCCTGTTTTACTCACTTCACTCAGCATCAGTTCATGTCAGTCTCTTCAGGCCTCTCTGAAATCCTCCTTCTGATCATTTCTTACAGAACAATAATATTCCATAACATTTATAAACTATAACTTATTCAGCCATTCTCCATCCATTCAGTTTCCAGTTTCTTGTCACTAAAAAGAGGAGTGCCACAAACATTTTGGCATACAAACAGGCTTGTACCCAAGCATCCTTGGCAAGCTTGGGTCTCATTAGCAACATCTCTTGGTTCCATTCCTATCCTGGTATTTATATTCTTATTGTCATAGAATGTGCTACACCAAATTACATATTACAGTCAGTAGGGCTAGATCTGAGTCCAAAGGTCTGAGTTCAAATCTCAACTGTGGTATTTCCCAGATGTTTCACTTCAAGTCACAATCTCTCCCACAAAATGGGGTAGCTGGACTGGATCAAGGGGTCTTAACCTAGCATCTGAGAAATTAAAAAAAATAATTTGATTACTTATTTTCAATACAATTGGTTTCCTTTGTGATTCTATGTCTTTTAATGCCTTTAAAACATCTTTCTGAGAAGGGATCTCTAAGTTTCACGAGTCTGCCAAAAGGACACAGAAAGGGTTAAAAAGCCTTAGTTGAGATATTATGTAATGTTCTGTTCAGCCCTAACTCCTAGGATGGCCACGTAAGCTTCTGAAGTCAGGCGGGGGAAGGAACTCCAAATCTCTGTGTACATCTAGTCTGTTGCCACCAAAATAGGTTAAACAGAGGCCTCCAGAGTCAGCTTCTCCCTCACAGAAGCCTCCAAGCTCCTGTACTCACTTCCTGTCTTCAGCAGTGAAAGCATTGGGAAAGCCGGTGTGGGCCCAATATAGTCTCAGATCTAAATTTAACATGGCTCCAGTCTGACCCTACAGAGAAGAGATGTTTAAAAAAGAAAAGCAATTCTTCACCAATTAGGACAACAATAAAGGTCCCTTTCAAGTGTCAAAGCATATTCTTAGCAAGAGAGTAACACCTACATAAAACCCAAGGCGGTAGAAAACACATAATACCAGGAAGCTAGCATACAGGGCTGACTTCCTTCAGAGGGACTAAAGTCTCTATGCAGAAACGGGTAGGAGAGAGATGGAGGAGGGAGGCATGATTGACCCTAGTGAGTAAGAAAATCCCTCTACTGGCAAACAATAATAGCAATAATAATAATTATAATAACCAGCCTTTTTATGTACAATTGAGAACTGATCTCATAGGGTGCCTACTAGTGGCTGGTACTAAATATAGTAGGTGCTAAATAAATGCAGACTGGTTGGTTGGTTCATCCCAGATTGATTAAGCATGTATTATGTGCTAAACCCTGTGCAGGTTTCTGGAGTTTTTAAAAAATAGCATTTGGTTTCAAGTAGGGGCAAAAGGGTTGGTGGAACATTATTTATACAGAAAATTAAATATTAGTACAAATAATGACTCCCCATAAAGTGGATGGATTATTCAAATTCAGACTAGTCAAAGTTATTGGCTAGATCCAAATAATGCAACCACTTCAAAGGATTATTGACACTAATTATTGACACTAAAGGGCAGTAGAGTATGGTGCACATGTACAGGCCACAAACAACACACAATACTCTCAAGTGAGCCTCAACCAAATTAAAATGTAATTGGGGAGTATTTAACAAAATAAATAAAAATATAATCAAAATAGATAATAATTTAAAAGAAAACTAAATCAATATTTACATCTCACCAGTACCTTCTGCTCCTCTGATTAAATCCTTTAATTGGAGGGCAGGACTAGGGAGTCCAAGATGATTGATTTAAAGTGGTGAGTCAGGACAGTTTTCTCCCCAATTCCCACCAACAGCTATACACCCCACATGTACTTTTCAGTTTCCTTTGGAGATTTTTCTTCATTAGAATGTAAGTTCCTCCAGAGCAAGGATTATCTTTGTTTTTATTTGCATTTCTAGCCTTCAGCACATTAAGTAAACACTTAAATAGTTATTGACTGATTTAATGATCTTCAAGGATCCTTGTGTCCAGTTCTATTTGAATTTGATTCATTTAGTGGAAGTAATCGAGAAAATCTGGAGGGCAAGAAGATCTCGGGTCACATCCTGGTTGTAAAACATAAAGTAAATGACTTGACTTCCAAGAGCTCTGGCCACTTCTTTATGTTTCAATAAAGGTATCGATCTGTCTTGGTAGATAGTTTTTTTTACCTGGGGAGTTCCCCTATTAGGGAAATCACAGGTCTGGTTCCTATCCCCCATATGCAAAATCATTTCCAATGGGTGGATGCTAGGAAATGAGGAGGGTTAGAGTGGGTTTCTGCAGGGATGTTCAGGATTTTAAAAGGAAGGAATCCTTCCTCATATTAGATGGCTCTCCATGGAGGTGAAAGATAGAAAGCTGGGAGGAAGGGTGGACAAGCCTGTTTGGTTGGAACACAGAATGTGTGAAGAAGATTAATGAGTTGTAAAGGCAGTACAGAGTAAATCAGGAGGGGGTTTACAAGCCAGGAAGAGAAGCTGGTGATTGATTCCAAAGTCAATAGGGAGCCAGGGGAGTTACTTGAGCAGGGTCATATCACAACCAGAGCAGTGTGTTAGGAATGTCACTTTGATTGCTGAGAAGTCTTGAAGAAAGCTAGAATTCAAGTGACCAATTAAGAGGTTACTTCAGAAGTCTGGGGAAAAGATAACAAAAATGGCCCAAACCAGTATGGAAGAAAAGCAACTGTGTGAGATGTGAGATGGAGGAAAGATGAAGGAAACCCAGCAGCTGATTGGATGTGGAGAGTGAAGGAGAGGGAGAGGAAGGGGACTTTGAATTTGGCAAACCTAGGAGGCTCCCTGAAGAGAAATAGGGAAGTTAGGAAGAGTGGCAAGTTGTGGGGAGAAGGGAAGGAAAGCTCCGATTTTGATTTTGTTTTCTGATCTTATGGAGCTTCAGATTCTAGCATAATACCCAGTTGCAGATGTCTGGTGGGCCCTCAGTGAAGCAAGAATGGAACTAAGGCCATGCTTATAGATCTGAGAGTCATCTGCTTAGAGGTGATGGCTGAATCCATGGATGCTGCTAAGATTATCATAACAGAATGAAAAGAGGTTCCAAGACTGAACCTCGAGGACCACCTACTCATGGGAGGTCAAGACAAGGAAGTTGGTCCAGCCAAGGCAACTGAGAAGGAATGACCTCACAACAGCCCTGTTTTATAGGTTGTTTTATAGATAGTATCATGCCCATTTTTTCAGAAAAGGAAGCTGAGGGTCAGGGTAACCTTATTTCTACACCCCAAGTTCCTAGGACCGAGTGAACGACACTCACATTGAACCCAACTGGCTCGAGTCTCCACTTCACACTGGGACAACTTATTATTATTTTTTTTTTTGGTATTTCCTGAAAACAGTCCCCTTCCTCCCCCTAGAAAAGTCCAAGTTCAAACCCCACTCCAGAAATCCACACAGGCCAGCCTACACAGGGTGAAAGAATGATCCCATAGAACCGAAAATAGCCTCTTCCGATGGGTAATTATTACCAATGGGAGGAAGGCTGCACTGAATAACCGACTTTATTTAAGTAGGTTAAAGTTACACCTGACCCCTCCTTTCCTGTCCTCCTCCAGCACAAGGCACACAGCCCACAGCCCAAGACTCACCTCCCCTTTGAGGTCGTAAATCTAGGAATTATATCACATCCATCAGCCTCCCAAACTGAAGGACATCCCTGCTGGGACACTTTGATAGGGAAAGTGTGAAGAACAAAGCCCATTGTTAGCAGGGAAGGCGCTGGTGCCGCTGAGACCCCCGACAGCCTTCCCAGGGGTGAAGTCCTGCCACACAATGATGAAATCACGTCTGTTTACCTGAACTAGAGGAGGTTGCCAAGCGGGGAAACAATGACAGCAGGGAGCTGGGGGCTTGAGTCACTCCCGCCCACTTCTTCTCTTGGGCCGCACAAACTTACTCATTTCCCTGTTCCCAGTGGGATCTGCAGGATCACACTTCATGTTATAACCAGATGAGGCTCCGGCCGGCCTCTCATTGTACACATAAGGAAACTGAGGTCCAGAAAAGGACAGATTTAGAGTCAGGAGGCACCCAAAGGGAATGGAGATTTGGGGGAAACCCTTGGAAATCATGGAAACCAAACTTCTCATTCTACTGATGGAATAAAACTAAGACCCAGAGAGATTCAGTGCAGTACCAACCAATGAACAATAATTTTAGCCTTGAAATCAGGAGGACCTGAGTTCAAATCTTAAGACACTTAACACCTCCTAGCTGTGTGACCTTGGACAAGTCACTTAACCCCAAATACCTCAGAAAAAAGCAAAATAATTACTTTATTACCTCTTATTATATGCTAGACATTATAAAGAGATAACAAAAAATAAGAATGAAGCCATCTTTGTTCCCATCTTTACACCCTTATTCTCACTTTACAAAAGAAGAAATCAAGGTCTAGAGATGCCTTTTTCCCAAGGCAGCATCAATGAGAAGTAGCAAAGCCATGACTGTTAAGTTACCTTACACCTTATCTTTGGTCTCCAAAGATGGAGTTCTTTCTACTGCACTAAGTAGAAGGTAGCCAGGCTACTTTTTGGCTCTGACTAGGACTAAAACCCTAGTTTCCCTACTCAAGATGTGGGATTCCACTAATGGATTTCATTTCATTTAACATTTAAGCACTAACCGGGTGCTGTGTCTGTATCTTTAGTGCCCATGAAACAAAGGCAAGAAGAAAACACTCCTTGGCCCTCAAAGGGGTGAATTCTATTGGGATAGGAGTGAGCAGGAGCAATCTATACATATAATTCAAATCAAATTGCACATTTGAAAGCAAATGAGATAATAAGTAGCATTTGCAAATCTTAAAGTTCTATATAAATGCTAGATATTTTGTTATTATTAATTTTTCCCAATTACATATTAAAACAATTTTTTAAAACATTTTAACATAAAACAGATTTTTAAACATTTACTTTTGTTAAGGTTTTGAGTTCCAAATTTTACTTATCTCTCTTCCTACCCCTCCACCAGGCTAAAAAATATAGGCTATTATTTTTGTTGTTGTTGTTCAATCATTTTAATCATGTCCAATTATCTATAATCCCATGTGGGGTTTTCTTGGCAGAGAAACTAGACTGGTTTGCCATTTCTTTCTCCAGCTTATTTTATAGATAAGGAAACTGAGGCAACAGGGTAAAGTGACATGCCTAGGGTCCACATTGCTAGAAAATGTCTGAGGTCGAATTTTAATTAATGAAAATGAGTCTTCTTCATTCCAAGCCCAGTGCTTTATGCGCTATGGAGCCATCAAGCTGCCAATACTGCTAAAACTACTACTACTACTATCACTACTACTACTACTACTACTACTACTACTACTACTACTACTACTACTATCACTACTACTACTATCACTACTCCTACTACTACTCCTATCACTATTACTATTATTATTACTATGACTGCTACTAATATTATTACTACTACTATTGTCAGTACTACTACTGTTACTACTATTATCACTACTACTACTATTACTACTATCACTACTACTACTACTACCACTATTACTATTATTACTACTACTACCACTATTACTATGACTGCCACTAATACTACTACTACTATTATCACTACTACTACTATTACTACTATCACTACTACTACTACTACCACTATTACTATTATTACTACTACTACCACTATTACTATGACTGCCACTAATACTACTACTACTATTGTCACTACTACTACTACTACTACTACTACTAACACTATACTAGTACTATCATCCTCCTCCTCATCCTCAAACACTTACTTTGGGTGGGTTACCCTGTTAGCTGAAAGGATTAGGACATTTAGAGGTGGAAGAAATCTCAGAGATCATCAATTTTACATTGAGGAAATTGTCTTGTCCAGGGTCAAATAGCTAAGCAAGCTTCTGAAGCAGGATTTGAACTCATGTTTTCCTTATTCTAAGTCCATGCTCCATTCACTAAATCACATAAACAAAGTTTACATTTGCCTATGGAATCTAAAAGAACATATATCCTCCTGGAGTGACTTTCTAATCCTAATTCACATTATTCTCCTTCTTGATACCCTTATTCCAATCATGCTGTCTTATTCCCTGTGTCTGCTATTTCATCTTTCATCTCTAAACTTTTTACTAGATTGATTCACCATTCCTGGAATTTCTTCTTTCTTCAGTTTTCCTTCAAAACACAGCTTAGGATCCATTTTCTCTACATTTTCCTTCTGCCTCTGGCTATTTGATCTCCCAGCCTCTTAAAATTACTTAACTTTTTGCATTTATTTTGTTCATTCTTATCTGTTAACATCTTGTTTTTTTTTTCAGTAGAATGCTAATTTCTTTTTTTTCTTTTTCTTCTTCTTCTTCTTTTTCTTCTTCTTTTTTAGAATGCTAGTTTCTTGAGGGAAAGTATATTTTGATTTTGTCTTTGTGTCCTCATAACTGTGTTTTGCATAGACAAAATGCTTTATAATTCATCAATCAATCCATCAATAAACATTTAATACTCCCTTGCTGGCAGACATTGTTATATTGTATACTTAATAAGCATATGATAAGTTTGTTTAATGAATATTGAATAATAGATTGAACATTGTACCATGTTCCTTCTACATAAACTCATTCCTAGATAGTAGCATAATTAGGGCAATATTTGGCTGCCATTCTCAACTCTTTAAGAGTACCAAGACCCTGTTCTAAGCAAAAAGTTCTTTTGCAGAGGTTCTAGGAATCTTGAGTAGAGATTATATACCTTTTCCTTTTCTTTATTCAAGTTTACCTTCTACCTTGGATTCTCCTGCCATAGCCCTCATCGGTTTAATACCTGACATGAGATAACCCAAGATTGCCATTGCTTTTGGTCTATTATAAGCAAAGGATCTCAGTGTTGAAAAAAAAAACCCTGCAGAATCCCTCCAATCCAACTGACTCTACTGACCTTTGTCTTTCACCCTTTACTCTCCAGTCATATCCTCAAAAGCCATCTTGTGTCCATAAGTGCTCACTATCCTGACTGTTGATTGTTTAGCTTATTGTATTAAATCTTTTCAAAAGATTTTAAAAATATTTTTGATTTCAAAATATATGCATGAGTAATTTTCAACAATCATTCTTGTAAAATCTTGTGTTCCAAAATTTTTCCCTCCCTTTCCCTACCCCCTCCCCTAGATGGCAAGCAGTCCAATAGACATTAAACATGTGCAATTCTTCTATATACATTTCCACAATTATCATTCTGCACAAGAAAAATCAGATCAAAAAGGAAAAAATGAGAGAGAAAATAAAAAGCAAGCAAACAACAATAAAAAGATAAAAATGCTATATAATCCACACTTAGTTTCTACAATGCTCTCTCTGGTTGCAGATGCTCTCTTCATCACAAAACCATTGGAACTGTTTGCCTACTATTTTAGTAAAGTTATTCACTACCATCCACATTTTCTGGCCTTCTCTTCCACAATCTTGCCAACTACCTCACTATTGTATATGAATCACTCCTCTACTTTCAGTTCTGGAATCATAACCAATGATCTGCCATTGTTCTTGAATAAGGTGTGTTAATCTATTCCAATATGGCACTATTCCCCAGCCCTCTACCTTTCTGTACTGGCCACCATGACTTCATGTGTGCTGAGCTCTCAATTAGAACATAAGTGCTTTAAGGTCAAGGGCTATGTTGCTTTTGTATCTATGATGTTCAGCACATAATAAGTGCTTGATAAATGTTTTTTTTTCCCATTCCTTTATTCATATTTCATTTACTCTGTGGTAAATGGTTCTGAAAATTTTGTCATGAGTTTCCCTAAGTGTACTCTGAGTTATAGGAACCTAACAGTTGTAATTACATGTATATTCCTTTTTTCTATACGCCAAAGAATAACATAGTGCCATAAAGGGGAGAAGAGGACATTAGGAACTTAGTATGAATGCATAGCCACAGAAAAACAAAAGCAAAAAACACACACACTGGTGGGGGAATTAAGTAATTGAGGGTTTGTTTTGTAAATTAGATAAATAACTTTAACCAATCTATTTCTTAATTTCCCAAAATGTAAAATAGGTATAATTATCCCTGCTCTGCCTTCTTCATATAGGGACAGTCAGACACACTAGTTTACTAGTAAACATAATATCTTACCTTGGAATATTAACATTCAGAGTCTCATTGACTAAGGCCTAGTCTAGTTGTTTTAAAAATTATGTTCTATGGTCATTTGGATTATATTCTATGCATCCAAACAGTAGAAAATATCTAAATAATGGGTATGAAGATAAAAATGACCAAAGTGCAGCCCAAGGAGGCAAGCCCCATAAGCTGATCACTCATTTTCTGTACCTCCCTTCCTTTTTCCCACTTCAGTATAATGTCTGCTGAAAAAAAAATCAATCCCCTGTCTCCACAGCTTCAATGTCTTACTAAAAATCAGTGAGTCACCACTCAAAAAAGCAACAATAGATAGTGTGAAATACAGGGGAATAATTGGATGTGATCCAAATGTTCACTATGCAATTTCTATTGCTCTCCCCCCAACTTTTTCTTAAAAGTTTTGGACCAAGTTCAATATCTTCTGTGTCTCTCAGAAACAAGCAACCCTTTCCATACTGGATACTTTTATGGCTTAAAGTTCTGTGAGTGTTAAGAAAAGGAAAGGAAGAAAAGAAGGAAGGAAGGAAAGAATGGAAGAAGGAGGGAGCAAAGAAAGAGAGAAGGGAGAAGAGAAGAGAAAAAAAGGAGAAAGAGAGGGAGTAAAGAAAGAGAGATCGAAAGAAAAGAGGGATGGAGGAAGAGAGAAAAAGAAAGAAAAAAGAGAAAGAAGAGAAGAAAGAAAAAGGGAAGGAAGAAATGGAAAGAAGGAAGGAAGGAAGGAAGGAAGGAAGGAAGGAAGGAACCAGAACTGGAATTCAAAAGCAGGATTTCTGATTGTGTATCCCTCATCTCTCCAGCTCAGCCAGGTGTTCTTATGATCTGGGCACTGATTAGGTGTCTCCTTCAGGCATAAGACTGTCTGGGAGTCTCAGCAGCTTGCACAGTTTCTGACGGAGCGGGACTAATGGTGAAAGACAAGTGAGATGGACATGTAATTAACTCAGGTAAAGGCAGTGATAGACAGATGATGCCAGTGGGATGTGAGGCAAAGGGCAAAATAAAGGAGTCTTAAGCTGCACTCTTCTACGGTCCCATTTTGCCAATTCCAGTGGACTTCTTGGACTTTACAAATCATTGAAAACTTAAATGAAAGTCCTGTTTTTATAAGGACTGTGACCCAGTGAGTATGGTAACACCCTGAGAACTCTAGAGTAGCAAACTTAAGTCCATATTTGACCTTCCTTTAGATGCAGCTAGATGGTACTGCAGAGTTGGCAAGGCCATGAGGCCGAATCCTGCCTCTGATTCTTACTAGTTGTGTGACACTGGTCAATTCACTTGGCCTTTATTCAGCCTCAGTATCCTTATCTGCAAAATGGGGATAACAACAGCAACTACCTCCCAGAGGTATTGGTGACTTCCAAGTCATCTGCAAGCTCTGAGTAGTCCCACTTACCCAAGGCCAGCCTATCAGATATAGAAGGCCTGGCTTCAGTGCTAATGTTTAGAATAGTGCATTATGAAGGGAAGAGAGGGCTTCTGGCTCTCCTTTATTCCTTCCTAGCCCCAAATAAGACCAGCCTGAGGAATCATGGGAGGCCAAAAGCAAAGGAAAAACTAAGAAGTGGAGGAGAGTGGAAGAAGATAGAGAATAGAACTGGGAGAGAGAAGAGAGAATGGAAATAGGGGATAGTGGGAATAGTATTCATGACATAGATGCTTTCCTAATCCTCCCAGGTACTAGCAGTATTATAGATAGAGCTCTGTACTTACAATCAGAAAGAACTAGGTTCAGCTATCACCTCAGTCATTTATCCCCCACCTTAAAACCAATATGAACCAGAACTGGGATTCAAAAGCAGGATTTCTGACTGCGTATCCCTCATCCCTCCTCACCCCCCTTACTAACTAATTAGTCAGTCAATTAGCTTTCATTAAGTACCTACTATGTGTCAGGTATTCTCAGAATCAGGAGGCCAGTATCATCAGATTACAAAGGACATAGTGATGGTGACAGGGAAGAGTAAGGTGTAAGATATAAGACAACTGAGAAAGTGTGGGAGGAAAGGCTGGGGGCTTGGTTATAAAAGACTTTGAATGCCACAGAATTTCATATTTGATCCTGGAGGTAATAGGGAGGCCCTGCAGTTTGAATGGGAGAGGAGGTGTCAGGTTTGTGTTTTAGAAAAATTAATTTGGTATCTGAGTAGAGGATGGGCTGAAAATGAGAGAGCCTTGTGGCCAGGAGATCTATCAGACTATTATTCTAATAGTCCAAATATAAGATGTTGAAGGTCTGTACCAGAATAGTGGCAGTTAGAGAAGTAGATGTTTATATGAGGAAGGTAGAAATTACCATTTAGTGGTTGGGGAGGGAAGGATATTGAGATGGAGTGAGAATTCAAGGATGACACTAAAGTTCTAAACCTGGTTACTGGGAGGATAGTGGTACCCAAGAGGAAAATTAGGAAGAAGAGTTTGGGAGAGGGAGAATAATGAGTTCATGTAATGCTCTGGGTAGTTTTCTGGAGGTCCTCTGAATGGGCCTTGGTTTCAGCAGAATAATCACCACAAGAATAGTCAGGAATAAAGTTCAAAGTATTATCTCCCTCACAGTCTGGACATCCCATTTGAGATGTCCAACATATGGTTGATGATATGAGTCTAGAAGCAGAAAAGACAGTTTTGAGCTAGATCTAAAAGTTATTGGCATAGAGATAATCATTTTAATCACTGGATTGATGAGAATACAAAGTGAAATAGTAGAAAGTGAAGAAAACTCAAGACAAAGTCTTGAGGGTTCTCTCTTAGTGGCCATGATTTGCTAGATGATGATCCAAAAAAGCAGACAGAGTAGGAGTGGTCAGACAGGTAGGATGGAAAAAGAAGCAAGGAAACAAATGGTGGTGATGAGGGACATTGGAAGGATTCTGCACAATAAGGAGCTTCAGCTTGCTTCCATCACCATCAATCCACCCACCAATATGGCGGCTACTAGCAATACTGTCCCTTGTGTATGGTTTTCAGCGTCCTGGTAAGTTTCTTCTGCATCTGTTTTCTACCAGACTTTCCCCCACACCCCCACCTGCAATGGAATATTCAGAGTTGATTCTGAGCCAGTCATAAATCTCCCACGAACCACACATGCTGTGGCCATCACTGCTCAACTCACGGTTGCATATTTTAAAGTGTGGTTCTTTTGAGTAATAACTGAGAATCAGTAATCACAAGTGGGCTGCCAGCATCTAAAAGCAAGGTTTAAAAAGATATCCACAGGCCTGAATGGATGGGATGGCATTCTAATCCCTCCTAATTCCAAACACAAGCTTCTTCATGGAAGCTGGGCGCTTCCTGCTGGCAAGAGCAGTGATACCCGCAAACAGAATGCCGGACTCCAGTAAGGGATTAGATGCAGATGCTCGATGTGGTATCCTCCCCATTTTCCCCAAGACTCTCATCTCCACTGTTTCCATTTGCCACAGCCCAAGAATTTATTCTATTTCTTCCTCTCCCGGCCCAAGTATGTCAGAGCCCCCTTTGTTTCCAAACACAGGCCTTCTTCTGTGTTTTTCATGGAAAAGAGAACCACAGTCATTATTTCATTGTGTTCCTGCTTGGGAGAGAGCACTGCCATTTAGCCAACATCAAAGTGCAGGCAGTGATCAACTCATTTATACATGTCCCACCCAGATCTTCTTACAATCAGGAAATGGGGAATTTCCTTCGCTTTTTAAATCATCTCCGAGAGTTTCGGCCACATGGCTTCCTTTGTACGCTCTCCTCAAAACATAGAGGATAAAATCAGTCTTCTTTTTTCACTGCATGTCCCTCTATAAGAACGAGTCTTTTAACTTCTCTTGTTTGTCCGGTTATTCAAAAACAGGACAGGGATAGTCCCTTGAACATGTCAAAGAGCTATGATGTCATTGGGGAAGGGACTCCTTCCATTGATTTGTATTGAATTCTTCTTGTTGTTGGTGCTCCGTACTTCCTAATGTTGACACAAGGACAAGACTTTATAAACCTTAAAGTAGAGATTCTTAACTTTTTTGTTTGTCACAGACTTGTGGTAAAAGTCAGCAGAAGCCTAGAATCATGCTTTTAAATGTAAAAAAAAAAGAAATACATAAGATTACGGGGGATACCAAGTACACTGAAATTTGATTATTTAAAAAGATGACTTAATGGACCCTAGGTTAAAAAAAAACTTATTATATAGTATTCTTTTTTTCTTTTTCTTTCTTTTTTTTTTTTTTTTTTTTTTTTTTTTTGCTAGGAAGTATTAAGTGTCTGAGGCCACATTTGAACTCAGGTTCTCCTGACTTCAGGCTGGTGAGCTATCCACTGCGTCATCTAAATGCCCCTAGATGAATTTTTTAATACCACATTTCTTTATGAATCATATTGGGAAAGAAAAATCAGAACAAAAGGAAAAAGCCATAAGAGAGGAAAAAAAAAATAGAAAAAAGAAGTGAACTTATTATGGGTTGATGAACATTCAATCTCCATAATTCTTTGTTAGGATAAAGATGGTGTTTTCTCTCCAAAGTTTATTGGAATTGCCTTAGATCACTGAAGCACTGAGAAGAACCAAGTTTTTCATAGCTGATCCTCATACAATCTTACTTTTACTTTATATACTGTATTCCTGATTCTACTTGTTTCACTCAGCATCAGTTCGTATAACTCTTTTCAGACCTTTCTAAAATCAGCTTGTTCACCATTTATGAAACATTAACAATCCATTGTCTCCATATACCACAACTTATTCATCCATTTCCCAATTGGTGGACAATTATTCATTTCCACTTTTTTTTTTTGCTACCATAAAAAGATTTGCATATAGTATTATCAAATATTGATTAGTCGTAATATAAGCATCTGTGGAATCCATTTTTTAAGCTTCTGCTACTTACCAGCACCTTCTATATATTTTGTAGGTGCCTAATTGCCAGATTTGGATTCAAATCCAGCCTTAGACACTTATTAGATGAGTAATGCTGGCCAAGTAAGTTAACTCTGTTTGCCTCCGTTTCCTCATCCATAAAATGAATTGGAGAAGGAAATGGCAATTTCTGACAAAAACTTTGGGTCATGGAGAATCACACATGACAGAAAGACTGAACAAGATTTACATTATTGGCTGACCTCCAGTTATACCCATTGGACATCTTGAACTGGACATTGTATGGACATCTTAAATACAATATGTCCCAAATTGAACTCATTATCTTTCCCTCAAAATCTTCCCTTCATCCTGTCTTCCCTTTTGCTTTGAGTACGATCATGTGACAGTCCCCCAGACTCACACACAATCTAGTCATCCTTGACTCCTTTCTTTCTCACCCCTCCCATATCCAAATTGTTAACAAGTCCTATCAATGTTACCTTTGTACCATTTCTCGCACACACTGCCTTCTTTACTCTGCTTACCACCCTGATGCATGCCCTCATTATCTCATGCTTGGAATTCTGTAATAGTCTATAGTTGATCCATCACAAAAATCTTCCTATTTCAGTCCATTCCCTATTCAGTTACCAAAGTGACCCTTTTAAAGCTCAGGTCTGACCATGTCACCCTCTTTTCAATAAACTCAAGTGGTTCTCTGTCACCTTCAAGATTAAATTTGTTTGCCATTCAAAGCCTTTCATCATTTACATCCCCTCATCTTTCCAGTCTCCTTACATCTCCTTCACATACTCTGGGATCCATCCAGTGATACTGGCCTCCTGGCTGTTCCTCACACAAGTCATTTCATTTCCCACCTCTGGACATTTGCACAGGCTGTGCTACATGCCTAGAATGCTCTCCCTCTTCATCTCTAGTTTCAAATTAATGTCCCCCACCTTCCTTAATTCTAGTATCTTCCCACTATTGATTTTTTCCAATTAGTCATGTATAAATGCATTTATAAAGAGGTTTTTGAAAGTTTTCTTTCCTATTACAGTTTACTCCTTAGAGCAAGGTATTTCTTTATATTCCTACTGCTTAGCACAATGTTTGGCACATAGTAGGAACTTAGTTAATGTTTATTCTCTGACTATTTTTTTTTGAGGCTGGGGTTAAGTGACTTGCCCAGGGTCACACAGCTAGGAAGTGTTAAGTGTCTGATCAGATTTGAACTCAGGTCCTCCTGACTTCAGGGCTGGTGCTCTATCCACTGAGCCATCTAGCTGCCCCTATTCTCTGACTATTAAATTACACATTGCTTTTTCCAATCAAACATGAGGTCTTTGGAGGCAGAAAGTGGATTTTTGTTCTTTGTCTTTCTTTTTATTCTCAGTGCTCAGCACAATGGCTGGCACATAGTAAATACTTAATGAATGCTTGTTGACTCACTGACTACAATTATTGAAATCCCTTCAAAAATCTCAATCTATTAGGAAAGGAAAGCGTAAGTAGGATAATAGGGTAATGTGACCCATTGGAGAGTCAAGGAAACCTGAGTTAGAATCCAGCCACAGATATTGATTAGCTATGAGTCCCAGGATAAATCATATAGCTTCTCTCTGATTTAGTTTCTTTCTACTGAGAGAGGATTTTTTTTTTTTTTTGAGGCAATTGGGGGTAAGTAACTTTCCCAGGATCACACACCCAGGAAGTATTAAGTGCCTGAGACCAAATTTGAACTCAGGTCCTCATGACTTCAGGACTGATGCTTGATCTATTGCACCATAGAACTGATTCCTAAATTTCTTTATCTGTAAAATGAGAGTAATAACATTTACTTCTCAAGTGTTATGAGGATCCATTTTAAAGAGCTTTGAAAATCTACATAAATTCTATATAAGCATTAGATGGCTTTATTGATGGATGTATTGACTATTCTCATAAAGTTTTTATAGAGCATATAGACATATGATTTGGGAGTTGCTAATGTTTACTTGGTCGCTTCCCTTTTTTTGAGGGGTAGGGAAGGGGTAGTTGTACTATCTTTAATTTTTTCCATTCTCTTAGAATTTTGTAGGATTGCCAGCTCTTTTAGATCTTTTGAAAAAGACAACCAAATGCCTTTGAACTGTCATCTGCTGAATAGATTTCTTCAATATATATATATATATATATTCATCATGTTCAGCCACTTGCCAATTCTGAGTAGAGTATAAGATCCTTGCAGGCAGAAACTAGTTTACTTAAGTCTTTCTCTCCCCAGTGTCTAGCCCAGTGCCACAATGGGTTTCTTTTCCTCTTACTTTCTTCTGCCCCCTGATCTCTATGCTGTCGGGCCCCATCTAGGGTTGTCCTGTAAGAAAAGTGACAGCTGCTCATACTACTTAAATAAGTTACAAGTCACCAACTATAATCCATCTAGGGGATGGAGAATCATCGGACCTTATCATCTGCCCGATTGCTACCTCCCATTTTCCTTCAGACCTTGATGTCAACCCTATATTATTCTATTATTATCTACTATTCTATGATATATTATCACCCTTCTATATTCTCCAATTTTCCCAAGACCCTGTCATCTGACTTACTAATGCACCTACCATCTTGCCATTCAACTTGCAGCTTAAATCTCTTATCTATAGAGACAGATAGCAATAAAGTTGATAGAGGAATAACTGTCTAATCAGTTTAGAGCCCTGCCTCAGATGCTTACTATCTGGGTAATGCTGGACAAAGTCACTTAATTTCACTTAGCCTCAGTTTCTTCATCTATAAAATGGGAATGATAGTAGAACCGATCTCACAGAATTTGGAGAAGGTTCATATGAAGCTATGCAAGTCTTGAAGCACTGTATCCATGTTAGTTATTATTATTTAACAGCTCTATCCAGCAGAATTCTCATCCTGATAGAATGTCCCCTACCCTGCTACCATCTTCTTGTTTGCCATTCTCCTCACATTTTCAGAATATCTCCTGGACTACGAATGGAAACAGAACTTCTCAGTGGAACTGGGACTCAATCACAATCATATGTCCTCCCTCCCTTCTCATACATGCAGAGCCACATCAGTGGTGAATCCACCAGTCCTCAGATATGAGTGTCGCAGGACAATCCAAATTGCACCAATTGAGTGAAACCAGGTATTCACCTCTGAAAGAAGGATAAACAAAAATGCCAGGATGCATGGCAGAGTGATGGTATTGGTTGGTTCCACCAATGGAGTTTCATGTCATCCTATATGGTTAGAAAAAAGGACTTTGGGAGATCATGTAGTCTAGCAGCTTGCCTTAAAGAGTCAGCATGTATCAACCTTCCAGGACATGTCTGCCTTTTGTTGAAGATCTTTTAGATCTGGATTCCATAACCCACTCCAATTGATAATAATTTTGCAGTTTTCAATTTTCGTTGGTTTTTATTGTATTATTATATTTCTGATTATTGTTATGTTTTATTTCTATTGGCTATTATTTTATTTTTGTTACATTTATTATTATTTCATGTCATTTTATTATTTATTGTGTTGCAAGCATTATTTTATTTCCATTAGCTTATCATTATTTTGCCCACTTACATCATTGTAGGCAAATGCCTTCTTTTCCTGATTCTTTCTACTTCCTTTTCCATCAGTTCACACAGGTCTTCCTATGTTTCCCTGTATTCTCAATAGCAATCACTTCTCACAGCATAGTAATATTCCATTATACCCATGTAGCATGACTGCTTCAATCATTCCCCAACTAGTGGATGTCTATCATCAAATCACAGAAGTATAAAAACTTCTCAGCTGGTATCCAATCCAATCCATTAAATCTATAACATACTTGGCAAACGGTCACTCAACTTCTTCCTGAAGACCTCCAAAAAGAGAAGACCCTCCTGGAGATAATATTCTGCACTTCAAGACAGCTGATTGTCGGGAATTTTCTTTATATCAATTCTAAATTTTGCTCTTTGTAGTTGCAAACATTACTCCTTATTCTGCCTTCTGGAACCAAAGAGAATAAGTATTCCTTTGTCCTTCTTCCACATGACAGACCTTCTTGAAGAAAATTAGTTTGAGTCTGCCCATTTACTTCATTTGAGATTCATATGACCTGAATTTAAAGATTTTCACCATCCTAGCTATTAACATCTGTCATATAGAAAACTGAACATGCAAATGAGAGCTACCAAGGGCAGAATACAGTAGAAACATCATTCCCTGAACCTTGGAAACCATAATTCTTTTAAGATCATCCAAAGCTATGTAAGCTTTTTTCTTGGCTGCTGCATCCCACTGCTGACTCATACTGAATTTGTAGTCCACCAAAATCCCTTTCTTTTTTTTTTTCCAGGAAATTGCTGTCTCACCATGCCGTCCTCATCTGCTAAATGTAAAGCTGATGTTTTATACCCATGTGTAAGTATTGGATCCTGATCCTGCTCTCTCTCCTGATGTTCTATTGTGCACAAGTATGATGACTGTTCCATGTCTACTTTTAGTCAAGTTATTGATAAATATGTTGAGTAGCACAGATCCAATAACAGATTCCTGTGGCATGGCGCTGAAGATCCCCTTCACTATTAACTATTAACCTGCTCCTTAAGTCCAGCTTTCCAACCATCTCTGAGTCCATCTAACTATATTCCTTCCAAATTCACATTTCTCTAGTTTCTCCACAAGAATAGTATTCAATATTATACTGTAAACTCTTGACCCTATCTTTTTGTCTCTTTCTATATCCTCAGTGGCTGGTACACAATAAGCACTTAATTAATGCCGATTGTTTGATTATTTCCCCAAAAGTTTTTGCTGAAATCTGAGTAAACTACCTCTATTCACTATGTTACCCTCATCAACACTTTAGGGATTCTCTCCAAAAGGGAACTGAGGTTGGTCTTCAATGATCTCTTCTTAATGAGGCTGCCATGCTAGATCTTTGTTATCACCACTTCTCTTTCTAAATGTTCATTGACCAACTATTTAATAATCTCTTCTAACTGTGCTACAGTTTGCTAGGTTTGTGGCCTGTCTCCCACCTAATTAAATCTGACTTATTTTCTATAGTTTTTTTTTCCAGATATCACTAATAGAGGCTTGACAATAACATCTGATAGTTCTTTCAGTGCCAAAGGATATAGTACATTTGACCTAGCACATCATCATCACCATAATCTTCATCGTTATTGTTATCTTTATCTTATCTATATTTATTTATTATCATCTATTATTATTATATGTATCCACCACTATTACCATCCTTAACATTACCTTTATCATCTTCATCATCATCATCATAATTATCATTTATATAATGCTTTAACATTTGCAAAACACTATATATTTTCTCATTTGATTCTCATGACAAACTTGTGAGACAGATACTATCATTACCCCCATTTTAATGATTAAGAAACTAAAACCAAGAGAGATTATTTGATATGCTCATGGTGTCTGATCCAAGTCTTCCTAACTCCAAGCTCAGAACTCTGGGCATTGTGGTGGCCCCTAGCTACCTAGGAAGCTTGAATTAATTTAAGGTAACTAGATGTTCTCCAATTATATCTCCTTATTTCTTCCAGGTATCAATTCTCTGAGTCATTCTTCTGTCATTTTTAGTGTGCAGGTCATTCTCACTGGCAGAAAAGTGACATTTAACAAGACCTGAGTAACTCTATCTTCTCTCTGTTTCCAAGTGACATCAACCCATCAACAAAAGTTCTATCAATGCTTAACCTTTTTTTTCTCTGAATACTACAAAAAACAAACAACCAAAAAAATCAACACCTTTTTCATATTCCTTAATTACCCTTTCCAGAACAGTGGATTTTTAAATCCACTTTGATTCCTGTTTTCTGCTGTGACAAAAAGGGCCGCTTTAAACATTCTAATCTATGTCAAAGGTTCTTAAGTTGTAGGTAGCAACCCCATATAGGTTACTACAAAACTGGACGTGGAAACTATGATTATTACCAGTAAACAGTTGATTTGTATACCTACTTCTATACCTATATACTTGAGGCCATGTAAAAATTTCCTGGGTGAAATAGGGTCATGAATGGAAAAAGTTTAGGAAGCTGCAATCTTTATGGGCTTGTCTTTCTGTCACAAGTCTCCTTGAGGTATATGCTGAGTAGTAGTGGCTCTGATTCAAAATAACATTCTGGTCATTGTCTTAACATAATTCAAAGTACTTTCCCTGGATAATTGGAATAGGAAGGAAGGAAGGAAGGAAGGAAGGAAGGAAGGAAGGAAGGAAGGAAGGAAGGAAGGAAGGAAGGAAGGAAGGAAGGAAGGAAGGAAGGAAGAAATGAAGGAAGGAAGGAAGGAAGGAAGGAAGGAAGGAAGGAAGGAAGGAAGGAAGGAAGGAAGGAAGGAAGAAATGAAGGAAAGAAGGAAAGAAGGAAGGAAGGAAGGAAGGAAGGAAAGGAGAGAGGGAGGGAAAAAGGAGAGAGGGAGGGAAAAAGGAGAGGGAGAGAGGGAGGAAAGTAGTAGCAGAGGGCAGAAAAGTAGGAAGGAATGGAAGAAGGGAGGAAGGGAGGGAGGAGGGAAAGAAGGAAGAATTTAATCACTTACAGTGCTCCAGGTATAGTGATCTATATAAATACAAGTAGAAAAACAGTCTCTGCCTTCAAAGAAGATTATATTCTAATGATAGAAGGCAACACATAAAATGGAGCTGAAAAGTTGGAGAAAACGGGGAAGAAGATAGGGCTAATAAAGAAAAACTCTTTAGCCAAAATCTCTGAGACAGTGTCCATATTTGACAATGTATCCATAGTTCATCCCTAATGTTCCTCTGTTTATCAAGAGGCAGGATGTATATTTTTGCCTTGACAAAATTAAATACATCCCCATTAAATCCAGTAGGATACACATAATCACCATTTCCAAAGCTCTTCATCACTTCTTACTTCAATTACTGCAATAGGCTTGTAACTAGTTTTCTTGCTTCAAATGTCTCCCATCTCCAATCTATCCTTCAGACATCTGTCTTAGTGGTTTTCTTTAAGTGCATTTCTCACCATGTTACTATGCTAGTCTATTAAATCCTAAGGTTTTTTATTGCCTCTAGTATCAGATATAAACTCTTCTGTTTGGCTTTGAATTCCTTTCACAGCCTGACTTCAGCTGATTTTTCTAACTTCACAGAAGTTCCTCCCTCAACTATATTCTGTTGAAATTCTCTTTGTAACTGTTCCTTCCATGACTTTTATTCCCCTTCTCTGTACCTTTGTTGATCATATACCATACTGGAATGTTTTTTTCCCTCATTTCTACGTAATAAAACCCCTTACTTCTTTCAAAATATACATGAGATTGGTGTGTCCCAGTGCGCTTAGCAATTAAACCTGTATTAAACTCTTATGAACAAATCTTCCTCCATTTCTCTGAATTCTTTATCACATTAGATGTAATATATAATATGTGCAATAATTTTCAATTACTTTCATGTGCTACCATTTGGACGATAATTACCTAATCAATGGACAACCACTTTCTTTGCTATCACAAAATGTACTGCTATGAATCTGCTATAGGCTATTATTGGGCCTTTGTTTCCATCTTTGATGTCCTTGGAATATATATATTTCCATTAGTTTCAATGCTGAGTCTGATGGTGGAACAATTTAATCAATTTTCTTATGTAATTCCAAACTGGTATTCAAATTATTTGGACCAACTCACAGCCCCACAACAGTGCATTAGTGTGCCCTTTCCCAACAGCCACTCCACTATTGACGCCAATATTGACTTCTTTGTTTTTGCCAACTTTGCCACTGCTACTTTTCTGAAGGTTTTCTAATAGAATGATGTTGGTAGAGGGAGATCCAACAAAATTATTACCTCTAAAATTCTAAAGCAGTCAAGTTATAGAGTAGCCAGATAGTGCAGTGAATAGCATACCTGCTCTGAACTCAGGTTCAAATCTGGCCCCTGACATTGAACACATATTAGCTGTATGACCCTCGACAAGTCACAATCCTAATTGTCTCACCAAAAAAAAAATTAGTCAAAACTTTCAAATCACTTAGGCTTCCTGGGTCCCAGTTTCTTTAACTGTAAAATTGGACTTTGGAATAGGTAAACTTTCAGTTTACATTCAACTCTTAATATATGATTCTATACACCTATTTTTTTCCCTTTCTTTCTTTAAAAAAAAAAAAAGACAACTTGTTATGTAAAGACAAAGTCAAGGAAATGGGAGATGAATACAGGCAAAAAAATCCAAGATATTTGAACTATATAATCTTTTTTTTTTTTTTTTTTTTCCTGAGGCTGGGGTTAAGTGACTTTCCCAGGGTCACACAGCTAGGAAGTGTTAAGTGTCTGAGACCAGATTTGAGCTCCGGTCCTCCTGAATTCAGGGCTGGTGCTCTATCCACTGTACCAACTAGCTGCCCCTGAACTATATAATCAATGCTAGTCCCTAATTTATAGTCTGAAGAAAGACTCCTTAATGGGAATTAGTGATCAAGAACAATATCCCTCAGATAAAATTTTAGTTGAAAAGAGCTAAGTCAATCATAGCTGATCATCATAATGTTGTAGCTACTGTGTTCCTCTCTTTCCATTAGTTCATGTAAATCTTTCCAGATTTTAAAAAATCATCCTGCTTGTCATTTCTTCAAGCACAATAAAAGAATACAAGATATTAAAAAAAAACAAGCATCCTACCCCCTAATCTGTACTCTTAGAAGAGGAGACTGAAATCCATTTTAAAGAAGTGTAAACTGATGATGCTAGGCTTGTTTAACGTACAGAAGAAAAGACGAAGGATGTGATATTGCCAATTATTTCACGACTTTTAAAGCCTAACTGAATCTGAGAAATCATTCCAAATACCTCATTTTACATACTCCAATTTTAGTGGAATTGAGACTCAGAGATTTTCAACCTCATGAAGGCAATACTAAATAGATAGATAGATGTTACAGAGAAACAGATTTATATCGGACATCCTTAAGTAAAAACCCTGTCTAATTATTCAAACTATCCAAAAGTGAAATGAAAAGCCTTTAAAAGGTGGTATGGCCCCTATATTGGAAGCTTCCAAACAAAAGGTGGGAGGCAGTGGCTTTGGCTGCTTGTGGAAGGGATTCATGTTTAGATATGGGTTGGGTTGGAAGGCTTCTAAGGTCCTTTTCAACTGAGATTTTGTGATCTTAGAATTGAATTTGCCAAAATTATGCATGTTGTAAGTCACAAAGACAGAATCTGAATCCAGGGCTTCTAATTGTACATCGATATCCTTTTCACATTGCCCCTTTTAATTAGTTATAGTAAAGAAGAACCTATTCAGCTTGGTTCTAGAGTGTAGAACTGGGGACCAATGAGTAAAAAAAAATAGCATCTTCCCCCAGAAAAAAAATCTATTATGAAATGTAATGTTCCTTTCCTATGGATTCCCCACCTTTTTAGGAAAGATATATGAAGACATTCTATTTATCTTTTGGAGAGCAGGGTGGAGTGGTCAAGGTTGTTTATTTTCATTTCATAACTTTTTTGGAGAAGAGGGGAAATTGTTGTTGGTCTTTCCATTGGTATTGTTGTAGGGATTGTGCCTGGCTCTGTTTTTACTCCATTCTGCCTCATTTCCTACAGGTCTTTCCATGTATCTGTGTTCATCATGTTCATCATTTGTCGTAGCACATGAAAATTCCATTACATTCAGGTACCCATCATTTATCTATCTATCTATCTATCTATCTATCTATCTATCTATCTATTCATTCACTCATTTATTTATTTTACACACACACACTCACACACACACACACACACACACACACACACACATGCACATAGCAATTCCCCTGTCGATGGCATCAACTTTGTTTCCACTTCTTTGCTACCAGAAAAAAAAATACTGTTATAAATATTTGGTGTATAGAGAGCCTTTCTTTTATCAGTGACCTCCTTGGGGTATATGCCTAATAATGTCATCTCTGGATAAAAGGATATTCTGACATTTTAACCACTTTATATAAAAAAAATTTCAAATTGCTTCCAAAATCAGAGCTGCCAAAAAAAAATTAAAGCACGCTCAAATTCACAATATGTACATATATGCACATGTATGCACATACAGTGTTTGGCCCATAATTGACAGTTAGTACATGCTTGTTGATTGATTGGTTGATTGACTGATTACTTTGAGATTTTGTTGTTTTCACTACACCTTTGATTCCTGGGAATGATCTTTCCTTACTCTCTTTAATTCTTCTATCAGGAGCACAGCCTTCCCACAAACCTCATACTGGAACTCCATGAATTCCTAAGGTAATGGTCCTTTTGTAATTTAATATTTTTGGCATAAGATTTTATTTCAATGTTTCCTTTTATGGGTGTCACTTTTTCTGCTATTCTGAGGTTACAATATTTCTGCTTTGTGTTATCTTAATATGCTTTGAGATCCTTCCACTAAAAATGCTCATATTGTTTTAAACATACCCTTCTTTTCATTTAAACATCACTCCATCAAGGGTAAGACATAGACCTTGATTCTTAAGTCTAGCAGAAATATGAGCATCATATCTGCATCCTAGAAAATTCTAGGATCTCATATTGAAAATAAGAGCAGCATTCACATCCAGAGAGAGAAGTATGGAGACTGAACATGTATCAAAGCATAGTATTTGCATCTTTTTGTTTGTCTATTTGCTTTTCCTTTTTATCCCCTTTGGTCTGAGTTTTCTTGTGCAACATGACAATAGGAGGATTGTGTATGTTTAACTTATATCAGGTTGCTTGATGTCTTAGGAAGTGAGGAGGGAAGGGAAGGAGGGAGAAAAAATTTGGAACAGAAAATCTTATAGAAAGGAATGTTGAAAAATATCTTTACATGTATTTGGGAAAATAAAATACAACTGAGGAAAAAAATAAGGGCAGTAGAATAAAATTTTCTGATTACATGACTGGGTAAGGATATTTTTAGGACCTTCCTGGGTCTCTCAAGCCCCCATCATTAGGCTTCTCAAAATGGAATTTTCAGTCACGTCAGTTTGTTTTAAACAAAAAACAAAAACCTTAAAGAGCCAGAAGAGAAACATTTCAAAATTTATCTCAAGACCCTCTAATCCAAGCAGTCAAGCATGTTTGTGTGTCCAAAGATGATACATTTGGAAATGAGGGAACTGGAGACTTAGGGATGGGAAAGGAGGAGGTGCTACATTTTTTTTAAACCTCAAGGTATCTAGTTCACTAAATACATCAGCAAAAACAGCCCTCATCTGTCTAGACAAAAGTTTGATTTTGAATCAAAAAAAGGAACACTAGCAAAGAGTAAAGTAGCTTAAGCATTATTTTCTATGAAAATAACCATGAATTTTTAACTATCAACTCAAAGGAGAGACAATGAGACTCCGGCAGTGACACTGGGGCTTTTAATACTACATACCCTGGTGAATGAATGGGATAATGATGCCATTTTTAAGACTGGACAGAAACCCTTCAAGCCCAAGAAAAGTCTAATGAGACCCCAGGGTTCTAGGAGGAAGAGACAAATTTCCACTCCTAGAAGTAAAATCTAAAAGTTGGCATTATTCATGGAGCCCAAGAAAAAGTGATCAATTTGATGTGTTAAGTTGGGAAACCACAATGCCCAGATATAGTTGACCTTAAAGGTAAATGGACCAAATCAATACAATGGGCCCTGCTCTTGTAAAGATGCTACAAGGCCATGAAATATCTGTGGGGACCATAATTCTAACAGCCTCTGCAAAATCAGAGAGAAGAGGAAGAAAGGGTTTGGTCACAAACTTTCCAATTCTCTTTTTCTTTTCTTTTCTTTTCTTTTCTTTTCTTTTCTTTTCTTTTCTTTTCTTTTCTTTTCTTTTCTTTTCTTTTCTTTTCTTTTCTTTTCTTTTCTTTTCTTTTCTCTTCTCTTCTCTTCTCTTCTCTTCTCTTCTTTTCTTTCCTTTTTCTTTTTTTTTCTTTTCCTGAGGCTGGGGTTAAGTGACTTGTTCAGGGTCACACAGATAGGGAGTGTTAAGTGTCTGAGACCAGATCCGAACTCTAGCTGCCCCATCCAATTCTCTATTTAATAATGCTTTCTTAAAAATAGAGATTATTCAGAGTTCTGGTTCCCCAAAGATGCTGAGGGAAAAAGAAAAACTGCAGAGAAAACAAGACTTGCTTACTTTTCCTTAGAGTGAGATTCCTAAACAGAGTGGGTCAAGTATCCTTTGCCCCAAGTCAAAATTAAAATTAGAAGACATCAATTATAGCATGAGGGAAAAGGACAAAGATTTTTATCACCAACAGTCAAGACAATAAACACTCCAGAATTCGCTGGAGGACAAACCCAAGGGTCCAGTAAAATCTTCTGTCAAGGGGAACTGGGAATTCTCATGGCCACCCCAAACTATCCACCACCAGGAAGACAACCACAGCCCTAGTATTACTCCCAAAGTACTCTGGACTTTATTGTTTGACCTTCTCCTTTGTCCACTGGACACCTCTCAGCTCTGTAGCTAAGCCCTCCTATATGTGTTGCCTCTACTGATTACAATGCACACTCTTTGGAAACAATCAGTCTATTCTAAGTATATCTCAATGAGGAGCACTTTTTGACACATAGTGAGAACTGGATAAATACATTGCTATTCTATGTCTTTCTCTATTCTTCTAGAGAATGACCTGTATCTCTTATTACTTCACCAAGAAGTAGATGGATATCTGGCATATAGGACAAATTTAATAAATACTTACTGAATTGAGTATCTTCTTTCCAACAGCTATATTATAGCTCCGATATCCTGGGTACATCCCGGTCAAGCTCAGTCCAGTAGAAGAGGTTGAGCATGGGAGCAACATGCAGTCCCTAATTTTTAAGCCTCTGTCCAGGTACAGGGAAGGAGATGGGGATGTAGGAAATCACAAGAAAGTCAGTATGGTTCCTAATCAATCAATCAATAGTATTTCTTTTCCTTCTCACCTTCTTCCTCTTTCTTCCATTAGGATATAAGTTCTTTGTGAACAGGAATTATGACTTCTTTGTACAGTGGTAGCTTGATACTTATTGTTAAGTAGTTCCAGAAGGCATGACGAGTGGTTAAAAAGGATCAGTACCAAACAATTTTTTTTCTGTAGAAATACATCTCCAGTTTGAGCCTGACCATCTCTCCTTTCTCCAAGGTGCAAGTGGTGCATCTAGGTGAGGAGAAATAAGCCAGCCCAATAGCCTCATGAGGAATCTTGAGAAGAACATTGACCTTTATACTCTGCCTCCATCCCCACACTGTCTAAGCTTCCTTGTGGGAAGAGGGTTTGGATATGGAAGTAGAAGCTATGGTCCCAAGCCTTTCATCTCCCAGAATTCTGGCCACTGCCTAGAACTGGGCTGCCAGGAGTCTTGGATCCTCTGCCACTTCTGCATTCCTGCTCCAGCTGTTTCTCCTTCTGAGTATACTAGACACTCAATGTCCCTTCCATTACTACTTTTTTTTGGGTAACTAGGAGTCTATGTGCTGAAGCCACATCAGCCTGCATGAACTGCCCCATAACCTGCCTGCCAAGGTGCACAAATGGCATCATGGGCTCCAACTTGACAGCTCTGCACAGCAGATGTCTTCACTGGGGAGGAGCTGTCCATGGCCAAGGGCAATAGCAGCAGTGGGAATAGAGCTGAGTAATACACCTGACTAATCTCACATCCCTCTTGCTCAACCAAGACAACAAGCAAGTGCAACGAGTGCCATGCAAAGGTCAAGTGATGAATTATTTTTTTCTTGTTGAAATGTGTCAAATATTGAATTTGGCTGGTTTTGAAACAGTCCCAAGGTACCATTATACTTAAAAAAAACATGCTAATTGATTAATTGAATAATTATTTAACTGTATGCTTTTAACTATTTGCTTACAATTAGATATAACAAAGAAAAAGCACAAAGATAGTCCCTGTCCTCAAAACACTTATATTCTAATGATAGAGACATATTCTAACATGGATGCAAGATACACACAAAGTAGATGGAAGATAACTACAGAGATGAAAGTACTAGTAGTTGAGGAGGCCAAGAAAATCCTCCTGGAGAAGGTAAGGTTTCAACTGAATCTTGAAGGAAGCCAGGAATTCCAAGAATGGAAATTATAAGAATATTCCAGGTGTGGAGGATAGCTAGGGCAAGTCCTTTTTGCCAGGGTTCTGGGGTATCTGTCTGCCCCCAGATCCTATCAGCCAATACTTAGTTCTCCTAAAAAGTCCTATGAAGGACTTTGATTGGAATCTTCTTATAACATTTCTGTTGGATTGATTTAAGAATTTCACAGTAGGGAGGATTCTGGGAAGATGGAAGAGTAGGCTGGTAAATTTCAAGCTCTCCCAATTTCCCTCATAAATAGAACAAATATTATGCTTTGGGGTGAACACAGACTTGTGAAAAATCAAGAAGACTTGGGGTAGAACAGGGGTCCTCCTTATATAATCTGCAAAGATTGGAATTAAGACCCAGGTCTGGGATTAACTCTTGTGAAGTACAAACACCTCCCCACCATAGAAATACCAAGTGGAGAATCCCTCAGCCTAGCTGGGTGTGGCTGAAGTCTCAGTAAGAACCTCGGAAACTTTCACTACCTAGACTGTTGGTCAAGTAGGGTTTCAGTCCAGAGAGGGGCCTTGAGTAAGAAGGAACCAGCACCTGAACCAGCAAAGAAGAACTCAGCCACTGAAATAATTAGGGGAACAGGGAGGACTGGGATTCATCTTCAGAAGAGGACACTGAAGTAAAAAACACTTCTACCCAAAGAGGTAGTGTGGAATGATTCCTTGCCCAAAGAGAATTTATAGAAGAACTCAAAAAGGAATTCAAAAATCAAATGAAAGACATTGAGGAAAAACTAAAATAAAAATAAAAATCATTCAAGAAAAACAGAAAAATTATGAAAAGAAGATTAACTAGAAAAGGAGAGAAGAGAGTCTCAAAGCTGAAAACAATTCTTTGAAAATTAGAATGGGGCAAGGGGAAACCAGTGAAGCTATAAGACCAAGAAATAACAAAACAATTATAAAGAATGAGAAAATAAAACAGAAAATAGAACATCTTATAAGAAAACTGACAGATCTGGAGAACAGACCAAGAAAAAAAATATAAGAGTAATTGGAATTCCTGAAAGTTGTGACCAAAAAAAAAAAAAAAAGGACCTTAACACAATAATGCAAGAAATAATCCAAGAAAATTAGAAAAATGTGATAGAACATGGGGGGAAAGTAGAAATAGAAAACAAAATCCACCAATCACCACCTCAATGAGATCCTTTGTGGAAAGCACATAGGAACATTACTGACAAATTTCAAAATTCCCAGATCAAAGAGAAAATATTGTAAGAAAAAAAACAAAACAAAACAAAACAATTCAAATACAATGGAGATACAATTAGAATTGTACAGGACTTATCAACAGCTACAATAAAAGACTTCAGGTCCTGGAATCATATTTATCAACAATCAAAAGGTCTAGTTCAAAAATATCACATCTAGCAAAATTATTTGTAATGTCGAGTGAGAAAAATACATTCAATGAACTTGCAGATTTTCAAGACTTTCTATCAATCAAACTTGAACTTAATAGAAAATTTAACATATAAGAGCCACTATCAAAGATCAATTTCAAGGAACTCAATATGAAAAAATGTTTATTTTTTTACATGGGAAATGTATAGCATATGTTTAAGATTTACATCAATAAGAGGACAGCTCAAAAGAAAGATTGGGACAGAGTTAAGGTAGAAATAGTAATTATTTCATACAAATGAGATGCAGAGGAAGAATAAACACAGAGGCATTAGGAGGAGAGCTCTTAGTTCTGAAATCCTACTCACATTGGGAATGGGCTAAATAGGCAACAGTGTATATATACTATGAAGGTTATAGCACACTCCAAAATCTATAAAGCAATAAGGGAGGGGAAGGGATGGGTGGACAGGGAAGCAAAAAGTGTGAGGAAAAAGACAAGGAAGAGTATCCATGGTTGGGGGGAGGTTAAGTAATAGCAAGACAAGTTAGGCGCAAAAGAGTCAACAGGGATAGGAAAGGGGTGTGTGTGTATGTGTGTGTGTGTGTGTGTGTGTGTGTGTGTGTGTGTGTGTGTTTTATATAGCTACATATGTATATATAAATATATCCTTTCCTAACTGTAGCCTGCTTGGGAGTGGTGAAGGGTGAATAAAAGGGGGAAAAAGAATAAAGTGAAAAAGATGTTTAACAGAGATCAAAAGAACAATCTACAAGGAAGTAAAGAAAATATGGACACTTAGGAATATAATTTCTTCTTATGTACTTTCTTGATCTACTAATTTGTTATATATTTTGAATTTTGAATACTCTCTGATGTTCTGCTGGGCACATGACAATGTTCTCTTTTTGTTTATCTTTTGTTTTGTTGCATTTTGTTTTATATTTCCTTTCTGTTTTTTCTTTTTTCTTATTCTGTTTCTTTAAATAAAATAAATTTGAAAAAAAAAAGAATTTCAGAGTAGCAAGTAGATAAGGCTTCAACCAGATGTATAGTTGTATCATACATATGGAAAATGGAAAAAAAAAATAACTGCTCATATTATGAGAACAAGACATATGGTACAGTCTTGTCTTTTCAAAAAATATTTTCCTTTCCTGGATGAATCTTCATTCCTCAAAGCCTTGAATTTTATTATATTTTAATATTTTCAAAATTAAATCCTATTCATTATTTTAAAAAATCAACAATCAGCATAAAAGAGGGAAAAGGACCCACTGTTTGTAGCAACCCTTTTTTGTAATAGCAATAAACTGGAAATTGAATGGATGCCCATCAATTGTGCAATGGCTGAATAAGTTATGGCATATGAATGTAATATTCTATAATAGAATAGAAAGAATAGAATATTATTCCATAAGAAATGATGAGCAGGCTGATTTCAGAGAAGCCTGGAAAGACTTACATAAACTGATGCTGAGTGAAGTGAGCAGAACCAGGAGAACATTGAACAGAATAACAACAAGATTATGTGATGATCAACTGTGATGGACTTGAGTCTTTTCAACAATAAGGTGATTCAAAGCAGTTCCAATAGATCTGAGATGGAAAGTGCCAATCTGAATCCAGAGAGAGAACTATGAGGACTGAATGTGGATCAAAACATAGTATTTTCATGCTTTTGTTGTTGTTTTTCTTTCTCATGTTTTTACGCTTTTGATCCGATTTTTCTCGCATAGCACAACAAATATGGAAATATATTTAGAAGAATTTCACGTGTTTAACCTATGCTGGATTGCTTATTGTCTTGGTTGGGAGGGGAGAGAGGGAAAAATTTTGGAACACAAGGTTTTGCAAATGTTGAAAGCTATCTTTGCATGTAGTTGGAAAAATAAAATAATCTTTACAAATACAAAATAAAATAAAATAAAATCATTGCTTAGATGAATATCCAAGAGAGGCCTATCAGCCTCTGATTCTGATAGCAGAGTTTTCCTTATCCTTAAAGAACAGCAGCAGCAGCAGCAGTAACAAGAGCAAAGCAAATTAGAGTCTTTTTTTTATCAAAATCATTGAGGAAGCCAAATACCCTGCAGTGCTAATGCTCTAGACATGACACCACTAGCTGGATCAGAAAGTCCTCTACTTGCCATGTAAAATCTTTCTCAATTTGCATTGCACTTTCCACCACATACTCCATAACCTGGCCATAGTAGCATACCTGCCGGTCTCGCCACCTTTGCTATCTTTGCACTGGCTGGCCCCTAACCCTTCCCCTGATCCTGGGATGCTCTCTCCCCTCATCTCCACCTCAGCTCCCTTCAAGTCTCACTTTCAAATTCACCTTCTTCAGGAGACTCATCCAATTGTTCTCTCCTCTTCCTCCTGCTAGTGCCCTGCCCTCTGAAATTGCTTTCTGGGTACCCTGTCTATCTGTTGTTTATTTATGTTTGCTTGCATTTTGTCTCTCCCAGCCCTGGCACTTAGTGAGCACTTAATAAATGCTCAATAACTAACTTCCTAGTCTACTTCATCTTTTCTGGCTGAGCATGGAGTATTGTACCTTCTCTATATGCACACTAGTAGATCAAGTTTCTTTTTGACAACCAGAGGAAGATACACATATACCCACACATATGTGCTCTGTCTCTCTGTGTATGTTGGTGTGTATCTCTCTGTCTGCCCCAGCTCTCTAGCTTTGTGTCTCTATCTCTGTCTTTTTCCATTTCTGTCTCTCTATCTCTATCTTTCTCTCTGTCTCTCCCCCTCCTTCTCTCCAGCATTTCACTCTTCTCCATCTCTTCCTCCTCTTCTTTTTCTCTGCTCATGACTCTCTTCTCTGTTTCTGTGTGTCTCTCCCTGCCCCTGTCTCTCTAGCTCTTTCTGTCTCTGTTTCTCTCTGTGTTTCTCTGTCTCTTGCTCTGTCTTTGTCTGTCTCTCTCTGCTTTCTCTGTCTGTCTTGGTCTGTCTCTCAAATTTGTATTTTTGTGGTTTTCATCTATTGCCACATAATCTCATATCTAGATAGACTTCATAAAGATAACCTATCATCATGCTCTTTTCAAGAACCTTTGTGTGTATTATATATTTTATAGTTTTAGTTATTGTTGAGGATTATATTTTTCAACTTGTAGAAGACATTTTGATGGATTACTGTGTTTGTACTGAGTTAGGAATTTCCCTGATACTTCATGTATCTGCCCGTCCTTATTAACACACTTGCTCTCTCCTCTATCCCTCTCTGTCTCTCTCTCAGCTCTCTGTATGTCTCTCTCTGTGTGTCTGTCTGCCTTTGCCTCTGTCCCTTTCTCTCTCTGTCTCTATGTCTCTTTCAGTGGTATGTCTTTGTTTCTCTCTGTCTCTGTGTCTCTTTCTATGGTATATCTCTATTTCTCGCTACCTCTTTCTGTCTCTGTCTCTCTTTCACACACAACTTCTCTCTCTCATGCACACAGACACACACACGTATATACACTGAATTTCTGGTTTATATGGAAGAGTTCAACTTGTCAAGCTTCCCATTGCCATTGATGGAATGATTCTGAGGGCACTGGCTCTTAACAGTTTAGGAATATTTCATTACCAATAAGACTATTAGTGGAGAACATCAGGGAAACTATATAGCACAATTAGCAGAGCACGGGTCCTAGGTCACCCCAGACATCTGTTTGTTCTAGAACCTATCACTGAGTTTCAAAAAAAAATGGAAAAATTTTGGTAGAACTCCATTAGCTCTAAGGCATCCCTCTCTCCTCTTGAACATCTCTGATTATCTTTCTTTGTTTAATTTAATGTTCAGTGACAATTCTCAGACGAATAAATTGAAACTTTCTACTCATATGAAAAGATGCTCCAAGTCATTATTAATCAGAGAAATGCAAATTAAGACAACTCTGAGATACCACTATACACCTGTCAGATTGGCTAGAATTACAGGGAAGACAATGCAGAATGTTGGAGCGGATGTGGGAAAACAGAGACACTGATACATTGTTGGTGGAATTGTGAATACATCCAACCATTATGGAGAGCAATTTGGAATTATGCTCAAAAAGTTATCAAACTGTTCATACCCTTTGATTCAGCAGTGTTATTACTGGGCTTATATCCCAAAGAGATTTTAAAGAAGACAAAGGGACCTGTATGTGCAAGAATGTTTGTGGCAGCCCTTTTTGTAGTGGCCAGAAACTGGAAACTGAGTAGATGCCCATCAATTGGAGAAAGGCTGAATAAATTGTGGTATATGAATATTATGGAATATTATTGTTCTGTAAAAAATGACCAGCAAGATGATTTCAGAGAGGCCTGCAGAGACTTACATGAACTGATGCTGAGTGAAATGAGCAGGACCAGGAGATTATTATATACTTCAACAACAATACTATATGATGATCCATTCTGATGGACGTAACTCTCTTCAACAATGAGATGAAACAAATCAGTTCCAATAGAGCAGTAATGAACTGAACCAGCTACACCCAGTAAAAGAACCACTACATAGAATTCCTAATCCCTCTATTTTTGTCCGCCTACATTTTTGATTTCCTTCACAGGCTAATTGTACACTATTTCAAAGTCCGATTCTTTTTGTACAGCAAAATAACTGTATGGACATGTATACATATTGCATTTAATTTATACTTTAACATATGTAACATGTATTAGTCAATCTGCCATTGGAACATATTGGAACATTTGGAAATTGGAACAAAAGGCTTGGCAATTGTCAGTGCTGTACAATTACTCATGCATCTATCTTGTAATAAAAAGATATGTAAAAATAATAATTGAATGTCCAATCACAAATTCTTTCCCCCAGTCAATTGAGAAAGCAAGAAAATAAGAATCATTACAAATATGTATTGACACTATAAACAAATTGCATCTCTGGTTATTAAGGAAGGTTTTTTTTTTTTACTCTGACAAGAAATGTGTATCCTTGTTATTTGTGGAATCACAGAATTGTAGTCCTACAGCTGAAGTTATCATATCAATTCCCTTATTATACAAATGAGGAAACAGGCTTAGAGAAGTTAAAATTAAGAGATTTAGCAGGAACACACAAGTAATAAGCCTGGACTGAAATCTAGAACTTCTCGTACTTCATAGAGTTAAGAGAATAAGTGGTACAAATAGTAAAAACTTAACACTTTAAATACAGGACCCTTCCTACTATATCTTACTTGCCTCGATGATGGTTTAGAGGAATGGGGACAAGATCTTCCCAATCCTCTTAATTTCTAACATTGATGCTCGTGTCAGAAGGGGCACATAAGAAATAACAAGACACCATCAGGGAAAGGTAGAGATAGTGAGGGAAGGAAGAACTCATTTGGCTAGTTAGCCTCTTAGCTAACTCATACCGAGAGGAATCCCCATTGTGATACATTCAACAAGAGATTACCTATGCTCTACTTGGGAATGTCCAAGAAGAAATGAGTCATTCTCTATCTAGTGGATCCATTACATTTTGAGACAGTTTTAATTATCAACGAAACTTTCCCTAATATCAAGCCTAAATTGAACTCTTTGCAATTTCTGATTCTTTTCAAACAAACCTAATTCTTCGTCTACATAATTGCCTTTCAAATACTTAAAGACAAGCTCAAGTGTCTTTTGAAGAAGGTAGGTGACATGGTAGCTAGAGTGCTGGGCTTGGAATAAAAAAGACCTGAGTTTAAAAATCCTACCTCACAGAGGTCCTAGCTGTCCATCGGTAAGCTATTTCACCTCTTGCTGCCGCAGTTTCCTTATTTGTAAAAATGAGGATCATAATGACTCCTTCCTTCCAAGGTTGTTGTGAAAACCAAATGAGATCATATTTTTGAAGTGCTATACAAACTTTAAAATTTTATTTAATGTGTGCTATTATTATTACACTCTTCCCTTCCCAAAGTCTTGTCTTCTTTAAGATAAATATGCCAATTTTCTTTTATTGGTAGGGACTCAAAACACTTCTTAACTCTTGTTGCCTTCCTTAATACCTTCCAATATCTTCTTAAAGCATTTCTAGGCCAAGGACTTAGGACAAGTAGCTCTGGGATCTGGAGATAGAATACCTAGATATTCCACTTCCATCTGTGGCCCTTATTAGCTATGTGACAATGGGGAATCATGTTGGTACTGTAGGACAAAGGTTCTTTATGAACAGAATGAGTTGCTTGTTGTAGCCCAAAGATTTCTTCGCTCCTTTTTGTTTCCTGGACCACTGTCTAGCGTCTGGAAAAGCGCTGCTCAGCATCATTTTATTTATTTTTTATTTTTTAAGTAACTTTTTATTAACAGAACATATTCATGGGTATTTTTTTTACAACATTATCCCTTGCACTCACTTTTGTTCTGAATTTTCCCTTCCTTCCCTCCACCCCCTCCCCTAGATGGCAGGCAGTCTCATTCATGTTAAATATGTTATAGCATATCCTAGAGACAATATATGTGTGCAGAACCGAACAATTCTCTTGTTGCACAAGAAGAGTTGGATTCAGTAGACAAAAATAACCTGGGAAGAAAAACAAAAAAACATCATTTTATTAAATGCATAAAATGAAATTTTTTAAATTATAAAGAAAATTAATTACATTGAAATAATTATCAATAAAAAATTTCATGGGTCTCAGATGAAGAAGTTCTATATCTGGTAAAGTCTCTCTTAATTTGTATATTCTGTAATAGCAGCAGAGGGGTATAATGAAAAAGGGTTCTGGATTCAAGGGACCTATATTCAAATTTTGGCTCAGTCACTGATAAACTTGGACAAGTACCTCAATTTTTTTTCAGGGCTTCCATTTCCTCTTCTGTAAAATTAGGGGTCAGAAGAGATGGCCTTCTGGATGTCTATATAAGACCTCCCATTTTATTAATGTGAAGATGATAATTCTGTTTATTCTAAACAGACTGCTCTTGGGGACCTAGAAATTACATGATAAGTGTGCTTGCTTCCACTTAAAATAGGCAGACATCCAAAGAAAATGTATTCCTAATCACCTGTAGAAAATAAGACCACACCTTTGGCAAAATCTCAAAGTAAGCAGAATTCATTCTTGTTTTTCCCCCAATACTTTTATTTTTATTTTTAAAACATTTTTATTTAAAGTTTTGAGTTCCAAATTTCATTTGCCCTTCTCCTTTTCCTCTTCCCTCCTTGATTAAGCAATCAGTTGCGGGTTATACATTTCCATCTTAGTCATTTTGTATAAGACTCAAATTTAAAAAATGAAAGAAAGTGAAAAATTCAATCTGTATTCAAATAATATCAGACTTTTGGGGTTGTCTTAGATGATTATATTGCTTTATTATTATAGCTTTTTTATTTACCAGTTATATACATGGGCAATTTTTTAGCATTGACAATTGCAAAACCTTTCGTTCCAAGTTTTCCCTTTCTTCCCCCCACCGCTTCCCCAGATGGCAGGTTGACAAATACATGTTAAATATGTTAAAGTATATATTAAATAAAATATATGTATACATATCCATAGTTATTTTGCTGCACAAGAAGAATTGGACTTTGAAATAATGTAAAATTAATCTGAGAAGGAAATCAAACATGCAGGCAGACAAAAACAGAGGGATTGGAAGTGCTATGTGGTGGTTGATAGTCATCTCCCAGAGTTCTTTCCCTGGGTGTAGCTGGTTCAGTTCATTATTGCTCTATTGGAACTGATTTGGTTCATCTCATTGTTGAAGAGGGTCACGTCCATCAGACTATATCCTCATACAGTACTGTTGTTTCAGTGTACAATGTTCTCTTGGTTCTGCTTATTTCACTCAGTATCAGTTCATGTAAGTCTCTCCAGGCCTTTCTGAAATTATCCTGTTGATCATTTCTTACAGAACACTAATATTCCATAGCATTCAATACCACAATTTATTCAGCCATTCTCCAGTTAATGGGCATCCACTCAGTTTCCAGTTTCTGGCCACTACAAAGAGGGCTGCCATAAACATTTTGGCACATACGGGTCCCTTTCCCTACTTTAAGATCTCTTTGAGATATAAGCCCAGTCTTAATACCGCTGAGATGATTATATTGCTAAGAATAGCTAAGTATTTGACATTTCTTCATCAAACAATATGGCTATTACTATGCAAAATATTTCCTAGTTTTGTTCCTTTCACTGTGCATCAGTTCACATAAGTCCTTCGAGTTTTTTTTTTTTTCTGAAATAATACTGCTTGTCCTTTTTAATAGCACAATTATATTCCATTACAATAATCAAACATAGATTGTTTAGCCATTTCCCAATTAATGGGCATCCCTTGGATTTCTACTTCTTAGCAACCACAAAAAGAGTCAGTATAAATATTTTTGTACATATAGAATCTTTCATCTTTTTTGTATGTCTTTGGGATATATTGCTGAATCAAAGGGTATGCACAATTTTACAGCTCTTTGGTCTTAGTTCCAAATTGTTCTCCAGAAGGATTGGATCAGTTTACAATTCCACCAACAGTGCACTAGTGTCCCACTTTTCCCACATCTTCTACAATATCCAACATTTTCTTTCTTTCTTTCTTTCTTTCTTTCTTTCTTTCTTTCTTTCTTTCTTTCTTTCTTTCTTTCTTTCTTTCTTTCTTTCTTTCTTTCTTTTTTTTTTGGTAATATTATTCAGTCTGATATTTGTGAGGTAGTACCTTAGAGTTGTTTTAATTTGCATTTTTCTAATCAGTAGTGATTTGAAGCATTTTATCATATGACCAGAGATAGATATGATTTCTTTGTCTGAAAACTGCCTGTTCACATTCTTCCATGATTTAGTAATTGGAAATATTTTGTACATTTTGTTAATTTGACTGAGTTCTTTATATATTTGAAGAATGAGGTTTTTAATCAGATATTTGTTGCAAAAAATTTCTCCAGTTTTCTGCTTTCCTTTTCATTCCAACTCCATTGGTTTTATTTGTGCAAAAACTTATTAATTTTATGCAGGCAAAATTATCTATTTTGCTGTCTACATCTTCTTAAGTCCTAATTTCTTTCTTACCCATAAATCTGACAAGCTATTCTATGCTCTCTTCATTTGTTTGTGGTACCACTCTTTTAAAAATAATAGCTTTTTATTTTCAAAATATATGCAAAGATAGTTTTCAACATTCACCTTTACAAAACTGTGTTCTAATTTTCTCTCCCTTTTCCCCCACCTCTTTCCCCAAAAAGCAAGTAATTCAATATATGTTAAATATGTGCAATTCTACTATACATATTCCCACAATTATCATAGTGTACAAGAAAAATCAGATCAAAAAGGGAAAAAATAAAAAAGGAAACAAAAAGCAAACAACCAAAAAGGTGAAAATACTATGTTGTGATCCACATCAGTCTTCACAGTCCTCTCTTTGAATGCTGATGGCTGTCCCCATTACAAGTCTATTGGAATTGGCCTGAATCACCTTACTGTTGAAAAGAGCCAAGTCCATTAGAATTGATTATCACATAATTTTGTTCTTGCTGTGTACAAAGTTCTTTTGGTTCTACTCACTTCACTCAGCATCAGTTCATCCAAGATTCTCCAGGCCTTTCTGAAATCATCCTGCTGATCATTTCTTATAGAACAATGATATTCCATAACATTCATGTACCCTAACTTATTCAGCCATTCTCCAACTGATGGGAATCCACTCAGTTTCCAGTTCCTTGCCAGTATGAAAAGGGCTGCCATAAACATTTTTGTACATGTTGGTCCTTTTTCCTTCTTATGATGTCTTTGAGATACAAAACCAGTAGAGACACTGTTGGATCAAAGGGTATGCAGAGTTTGATAGCACTTTGGGCACAATTTATAATCTCACTCTTTAAGTGTAAATCCTATATTCATTTTGACCTCATCTTGAAAAATTATGTGAGATATTAGTCTATACCAAATTTTTGTCATCCTTTTTTTCCAGTTTTCCCAGCAGTTTTGGTCAAGAAACAATGAGTTTCTGTTCCAAAATCTTGGATCTTTGTGTTTATCATATATTACACTACTATGATCATTTACCATATATAATTTGTAGCTAATCTATTACACTGATCCATCATTCTATTTCTTAGTCAGTACCAGATTGTTGTGATAATTACCACTTTATAATAGAGTCTGAGATCTGGTTTAGCTGGAAAATCTGCATTTACATTTTTTTTTTTCAGTTGATTCTCTTCATTGATATCCTTGAGCTTTTGTTCTTCCAGATGAAATTTGTTATTTTTTTTTCTACCTCTAAAAATATTTTTTGATAATTTAATTGATATGGCACTGAATAAATAGAAATACAGAACTGTCATTTTTATTACATTGGTTTAGCCTACACATGAGCAATTATTTTTTCTAATTATTTAGACCTGACTTTATTCGTATGAAAAATATTTAATAATCGTGCTCATATTGTATCTGGGTTTTTTGTGGCAGGTAGACTCTCAAGTATTTTATCTTGTCTACAATTATTTTAAGTAGACTTTCTCATTCTATCTGTTGCTGGAGGACATTATAGTATACAGAAATTCTGGTAATTTATATCAATTTAAATTTGTATCCTGCAACTCTGCTAAAATTATTAATAATTTCAAGTAGTCTTTTAGATGAGTCTTTACAATTTTCTAAGCATAATATTATATCATCATTACTGCAAGAATAATAGCTTTGTTTTTCTATTGCCTATTCCAATTCCTTTAATTTCTTTTTTTCTCCTCTTATTGCTAAAGCTAACATTTCTAGTATAATATTAAATAATAGAGGTAATAATGGGCATCTTTGTTTCACCACTGATTGTACTGATAAATCTTCAA
Organism: Sminthopsis crassicaudata; assembly: GCF_048593235.1. NCBI lineage: Eukaryota > Metazoa > Chordata > Mammalia > Dasyuromorphia > Dasyuridae > Sminthopsis > Sminthopsis crassicaudata. The sequence goes on along the minus strand of NC_133617.1, from coordinate 25,860,366 downwards.
GTTTATCTCCTTTATAGATAATGCTTGCTGATGGTAATTACTTATCATTTTAGGATAAGCTTAGTGTTTGTAATAGGAATGGTTATTTTGTCAAAGGTTTTTTTTTCCCCCCAGCATCTAGTAAAATAATTATATGATTTCTGTTGGTTTTGTTATTGATAGGGCCAATTATGCTAATAGTTTTTTTTTAATGTTGGCCTCCCCCCTCCAACCCCCCCACCCCCACCAAGTATTCCTGGTAGCATATGATCCTTGTGATATATTTCTGTAACCTCTTTGCTAGTATTTTATCTAAATTTTTTGCATTAATATTCATTAAGGTAATAGTTCTATTATTGTTTTTCTCTATTTTGGCTCTTCTTGGTTCAAGCATCAGTACCATACTTGGTAGGGCTCCTTTTTCACCTATTTTTTTTTCCCAAATAGTTTCTATAGTTTGGGGATTAATTGTTTTTTAAATATTTGATAAAATTCATTTATAAATTCATCTGATCCTGAGAACTTTTTCTACAGAAATTCAAAGATGACTTAATTAATTTATTTTTATAAGATTAGGTTATTTTAATGCTCTATTAATTCTTTTAATGTATGTTATTTACATTTTTACACCTTTTCAGCCACTTCATTTAGGTTGCCAAATTTATTGACATATATTTGGGCAAAATAACTCCTAACAATTGTCTTTATTTTCTCTTCATTGGTGGGTGAATTCACTACCTTCAGTTTTGATACTAGCAATTTGATTTTCTTCTCTCCTTTTTAAATCAAATTAATCAATGGTTTAGATTTTGTTTTTTGTTGTTGCTATTGTTATTTTTCATAAAGGCAGCTTCTTATCAATTAAATTTTTTTTGCATTTGGTTTTATTAATCTCTCTTTTGATTTTCAGGATTTATATTTTGGTGTTTATTGGGGGCTTTTAATTTTGTTCATTTTCCAGGTTTTTTTTTTAGTTGCATACTCAATTCGTTTATTTGTTTTTTTTAAATTTTATTGAGGTAAGCAATTAGAGATATAAATTTCCTCAATACCACTTTGGTTGCATCCCATAAATTTTGGTATGTTGTCTCACTGTTGTCATTTCCTTTCATAGAATTATTGATTATTTCTGTGATTTATTTTTTGAATCATTTATTTTTTAGAATTAGATTTTTAATTTCCAATTAAATTTTAATTTATCTTTCCATCATCCAATATTAAATGTAATTTTTATTCCATTAGGATCTGAAAAGGGTGCATTTACTAATTCTACTTTTCTGTATTTGGCTGTGATCTTTTTACATCCTGATGCATGATCAGTTTTTGTATAAGTTCCATATACTGCTGAGAAAAAGTTATATTCCTTTTTATTCCCATTCAATTTTCTCCAGAGATCTATCATATTTAACTTTTCCAGAATGTTATTTACCTTCTTACTTTTTTATTATTTATTATTTGGTTAGATTTATGTAGCTCTGAGAGGGAAAAGTCAAAGTCTCACATGAATATTGTTTTATTATTTATGTTTTCCTGAAATAAATTCATTTTCTCCTTCAAAAAATTAGATGCTAGATCATCTGGTACATACATGTTTAGTATTGATATTACTTTATTGTTTATTACATCTTTCATGAAAATATAGTTTCCTTTCTTATCTCTTTTAATTAGATCTTTTTTATATTTTTAGATTAGATTTTTGCTTTTGATTTGTCTGAGATTGTGGTTGTTGCCCCTGTTTTCTTTGCTTCAGCTGAAGCATAAAAAAATTCTACTCCAGCCTCTTGCCTTTATTCTATGTGTATCTCCCTGCTTCAAATGTGTTTTTTGTAAGTAACATATTGTAGGATTCTAGTTTTTAATTTATTCTGCTATCATCTTTCATTTCATGGATAAGTTCATTCCACTTACATTTATAGTTATGATACCTAACTGTATTTTACTCCACATTATTTTTACTTTGTTTATCCCCTTCTGTCCTTCTATCTCTTACCCTTTATCCTTTCCCTCTTCACAAGTATTTTACTTTTGATTATTGCCTTCTTCAATCTACTCTTTTTTTTTTTTTAATCAATCCTCCTCCCCCTTTGATTATCCCTGTCCCAATTTTACCTTTTACCTCTTTATAAGGTAAGACTGATTTTGGTGAGAGTAAAGTTTAAGTTTTGCCTGTCATCACTCCCACCCATCCCCATCTTCCCTTCCTTTACAATAGCTCTTTCATGTATTCTTTAAGTCATATTATTTACTTCATTCAATTTCCTCCCTCCTTCTTCTCCAAGTACAATTGCCTTTCTTACTCTCTTATTTTATCTATCTATCTATCCATCTATCCATCTATCTATCTATCATCTATCTATCTATCTATCTATCTATCTATCTATCTATCTATTTAGTTAGTTATTTTATTTATTTATTTATTTGTTTGTTTGTTTATTTATTTATTCATTCATTCATTCATTCATTTATTTATTTATTTGCTTGTTTGTTTATTTATTTATTTATTTGTTTTATTTTTTATTGTTTTATTGTTTTATCATCCCATCAAATCCATTCCATCCCTGCAGCAGACCAGCAATAAGATCTCTTCAAGAAGACCTGAATTCAAATCTAGCCTTAGACACTTCCTAGCTAGGTAATCCTGGGAAAGTCACTTACCTCTGTTTGCCTCAGTTTCCTCATTCATTAAATTAGCTGGAGAAGAAAATGGAAAACTATTTTAATATCTTTGCCAAAAAACCCCAAACGGAATCGTGAGTATAACCACATTATATACAATCTATACAACCATAATATAACCATAACCATAACTGTTCTATCTACAGTTTCTATCACATTGTAGATAGAAACAACATTTGGAACTTTGCTCTGTTTGGTCCCAGAGAGCAGACCCAAAATGGGTAGAAATTGCCAACAGACAATAGGTTGGGAAAAGAATTTCCCAACAATGAAAATTGTACCAAAGCTGGGAAAGTGATGAGTTTCCTCTCCATTCAAGATATCAAACAGAGGTTGAGCAAGCACTTTTTTGGATCATCTTGTATAGGTAGGACTAAATGATCCTTCTCAACTCTCATACACTGTGTAAGTCTAGAAATAGTGAGAAGAACTCCTGAAATTTCTTGTTGTTAGTCCTGAAAACAGCAATTTCTGCAAGTATGTTTCCCAGCCTTTGGTCCACTATTACCCACCAATCCATCTCCACAGTGTATTTCTCTCCTATGTACATGATTATTATTGTCATATTGTCTCCTCATTTAAAAAATCTGCCCTTGCCTTTCTTTGTATCTCCAATGCCTAACTCTGGCTCATGGTAGCCTCTAATAAATGCTTGTTGACTGTCTAACCAATTATAATTAAAATGGAGTGGGAAAAAAACTGGATTTGAAACCAAAAAAAACCCAGGAAGGATTCCTACTTAGTTTTTATATTCACAAAACACTTTACAAATATCTCATTTTATCTTCAAAACAACCTTGGGAAATAAGGGCTAATAGCAAACCCATTTTATAAAGGAGTAAACTAAGGCTTTTACTTGACCAGGATCAGACAACTAGAAAAAGAATCTAAGGCTAGATTTCAACTCGAGATCTGACATTTTTCTCTCCTGCAACATCTAGCTGCTGCCTACGTGTCTTTGCATGAGTTCTAGATACCACAATATTCTGTAATACTCAAAGATTCTATAATATCCTGTAGTGCCCACAGATGTATAATATTCTATAATACCCTAATATACTACAATAGTCTATAAGGCTCAAAGATCATGGTGTTTTAAGGTCAAAGTTTCCAAGTTAGCAGGGATCCCGGAACCCTATGTCATCCAGAGCCCTCATTTTAACCAGAGCCATTTGAAGAAGAGTGTGTGAGGTAGTCAGTCCAAGCTGCCCAGAAAGCAAAGCTTCCAGAGATGAGATTTGGGGCGTTCCTTCTCACTCAGGCAGAGGCAGATTCCCCCCACCCCAAACCCTCCAAACTTCCTCTGGGATGGATTACTCTTGTCAACTGCCCTGCTTTATCAGATGAGGGCTTGAAACTGAGCTGCTTCCTCTTTCTTGCCTCTCACCTGTGTTTCTTGCCCAGGGCAAAAGTCCTCTGGATTGGGTTGCAAACTCATGTAGTCACCTCCAGTTCTGGGGCTTGTCTGTTGTGACAAAGAAGAGGTGCTAATCCACTAGTAATTAACACCTTATGCAGAGAGGGGAAGAGAGGGATCTGAACCAGGTCAAAAGGTCAGGTTCATTTATTTTGCCTGAGAAAGTTACTGAATTCCAGGTTTTCATTAAGGAGAAAGTGTGTGTGAAGTGATTGGGGTGTGTGTGTGTGTGTGTGTGTGTGTGTGTGTGTGTGTGTGTGTGTGTGTGTGTGTGTGTGTGTGAGAGAGAGACAGAGAGAGAGAGAGAGAGAGAGAGAGAGACAGAGACAAAGAGACACATAGAGACACAAAAAGAGGGACAGAAACAGAGACCCAGAGAGAGAGAAAGATAAACAGAAAGACAGACAGAGAGAGTCAGAGACAGAAAGACAGAGAGAGAGATCGACAGACACAGACAGAGACAAAGTGACACAGAGAGAGACACACAGAGACAGAGATAGAAAGAAACACAGAAAGACAGACAGAGACAGAGAGCAAGACAGAGAGAAACAGATACACACACACACACACACACACAGAGACAGAGAGAGAGACAGAGAGAGAGACAGAGAGAGAGACAGAGAGAAAGAGACACAGAGACACAGAGAGACAGAGACAGAGACAGACAGAGAGACAGACAGAGAGAGAGACAGAGGCAGACAGAGACAGAGAGACAGAGACAGAGAGACAAAGAGAGACAGACAGAGAGAGAGAGAGAGAGAGAGAGAGAGAGAGAGAGAGAGAGAGAGAGAGAGAGAGAGAAGATGGAGAGAGAGAATGTGCATTACTGGATTTCAGAAAGAGAACGGTTTCCATTCATCACTCCTTGCTCTCAACTACTTTCTCTCACAAAGATGAACAAACCCTGTGACCCATACATTGGATTGGCCCCTTCAGCCAATATTTTTATCAGCATGTCTCCCTTTGTCTAAGCAGTTCACGAGATTGCAGATAGGTATCTGACTTCAGAGATCACTGTAATCTCATTTTACAAATAAGAAAACTGAGGCACAAGGAAGTTTAGGAATATGCCCAGTGTCACATTGGTGTAAGTGTTCAGGGCAACCCAAATCTAGAGCTCAGAAAAATTCTAGTCTAATCTCCCTCCCATTTTACAGATAAGGAAACTGATACTCAGTTCATGTGACTTTTATAGGCAGTATCAGGTATCATTTGAACCTAAGTCTTTCGTATGTAGTAATTATTCAATTCAATTATTACTCACCACAGCTAATTTCTACATTCACGTCATAAAAATCAATCATAATTCATAAGTCTATAAGGTTTTTAAATTTGTCAAGCCAATGAGCATTTATTAAGTATCTAAGATGTTCCAACTGAGCATGTATTAAGTGCCTATTGTATTTCAGGAACAACAAAAGGGGAGAGATAATTCCTCCTCAAAATAACATGTAAAAACTTCACATAAACAAACTCTTTATAGGGTAAACTGGAGCAGAGAAAATGTGCCATCATTAAAGGGAGATCAAGTAATGCTTCTTTCTAAAGGCAAGATCTTAGCTGAGACCTGGAGGAAGCCAAGGAAACCAGGAGTTGAAGGTAAACACTGAAGGTTTGTAAACAGGCTATTGTAATCTCAGAATTGCAGAATCTTAAAAGGTGATGGAATGGGGATTTTAATTTTTTTAATGCTTTTTTTAATGCTTTTTTAATGCTTTAAGCATGTTAATCGGAGGAAAATAAAATATTATTTAAAAAAAAAACGCTGGAGTGGATGAGAACTACATTATCTCCCTGGCTTAGAACATTGAGATAAAAAAAGTAAGATGAAATGTAAAAGAAATTCATGGAAAGTCTTTTACTTGGGCAACTTTACCTGTATCGGTAAATTTGTTGGATAAATTTTATATTAAAAAAATGCAAGAGTTTTAACGAGCAACTGACAAGTTATTTAGTAATGACCTTCTATATCCCAGGCAGTGGACTATAATTAGGGAAATGCTTAGGGAAAAATCAAAGTACTCAGTCCTCTTTGGGAACTTACAATTTATTCACTCATTCATTTATTTGCTGATGCAATTGGGGTAAAGTGACTTGTCCAGGACCACACAGCTAGGAAGTGTTAAGTATCCGAGACTGTATTTGAACTCAGGTCCTCCTGACTTCATGGCTAGTGTAGCTGACAATTTATTGGAGAAGAGAATATATGCATACAGCCCTGTTATATATGACATATATTGTAGCTTCAATTTAAGTCAACAGTGTTATACATACCTATATACATGTATATATACATAAACATGTTCACACACATATATGCATATGTACATATAATGCATTGTACATATATATGTCTATACTCATCTATTTATACATACATGCATCTTTATCCATATTTACTTAGATATAAAAATATATCTGAAAAGCTAATGTAATTTTAGGAGACTCTATTAAGAGAGGCAGAGTGTCCAGGACAAGGAAGATGATTCCTCTGATGTATTCTGACTTACATCTGTAGTACTGTGTTCAAATCTAGAAATCATATGTTGAGAAAACTAATGATAAGTTGATGATCTCATAAAATAGGATGACTTAGATGGTGAGAGGTCTCCAGATGGGGAGAACAAGGACAATAATTGCTTAGAATGAGTGGAAGTAGATGGGTGGTGTCCTGTGTGACTAAAAAGCTTGAATTGATAATTGATAATTGAAAAATTAAATTGATAATTGTCAAACCTGAGTATCACTGAGCAGCTAAGTCTCCTAGTGAGGAGTACCTTCTCTGGGCTTGGCTAGAATTATTCTTAAGCAAAGATATCTCTGACTAGGATCATACTCAATGCCTTTCTAGCCTGGTAGAAGCTGGTGTAGCTTTGGACAGCTCTGAACAGAATATGTAACATTTCTTTTCTAGACTATTTTCTAGACTACTCTAGACCTTTCTAGACTATTTTCTAGACTTTTTTGAATTGGAAATTTAGTGCTCTCATGTTCTTCTGTGCACATGACAATGGTTTTTCTTTTCCTATTTTATATTTAAATAAATTAATTAGCTTTTAAAAAAAGAAGAAGCAAGTGTAACCTCTAAGAATTCAGAATCACCTCCATGTCATGATAATGCATTCAAACATAATTTTTGTCCACTTTAGGCCATGATTTTTTAAAATAGAATTTTATTTTTTCAAATACATGCAAAGATAGTTTTCGACATTCACCTTTGCAAAATCTTGTGTTCCAAATTTTTCTCCCTCTTCCCCAAGACAGCAAGCAATCCAACATAGATTAAACATATGCAGTTCTTCTAAACATATTTCCATATTCATCAGGCTGCACAAGAAAAATCAGATCAAAAGGGGGGGAAGTGAGAAAGGAAAAAAAAACAAGCAAACAAACAACAAAAGATGAAAATACTATGCTTTGATCCACCCTCAGTCTCCATAGTTCTTTCTCTGGATGCCAATGGCACTTTCCATCCCAAGTCTATTGGAATTTCCTTGAATCACCTCATTGTTGAAAAGATAGGCCAGGATTCTTCTCATGCATTCATTCATTGATTTAATATTTTCCCCAGTTACATTTAAAACATTTTTTTAAACTTTTTAGTTCTAGATTCTCTTTTTTCCCCACCCTCAGCTCCCCATTAAGAAATCACATAAGAAGCTATGTAAAACATTTCCATAAAAGTCATGTACAATAAAATGACTGACCAGGATTAAATTGTTTTTTTTTATCATAGACTCTCCTTTGGTGTTATCTTTTGAAGTCTCTAGACCCCTGCTCAGACTGATATTTTAAGTGCATAAAATAAGATTACAAAAGAAATCAATTATATTAAAGTACAATTCTTTTATTTATAAATATATGTATATGTTTATGTGTATATATATGCATACATATACATTACATATATACATATAAATGGCATATGTGTGTGTATATATACACCAAGTTCAAGGACCCAATTTAATAATTCCTACTGTAGAGGACTTATCAATATGCTAGCAATCTTTCTCTGGTTGTGTCCGGATCAGTGGTTGAAAGAGTATAATGTCTGTCCCAGAGCCAGGATGACCCTAACTCAAAATAAGCTTTATATTCTTACTAGCTGTGTGCTCCTAAGCAAGTCACCTAGTCTCTGCTTGCCTCAATTTCCCCATCTGTAAAATGAGGATAATAGTACTTGCTTCCTAGGGTTATTATGAGGATTAAAATGACATAATAATTGCAAAATGACAAAGTAATTACACAATGTTGACACATAGTAGGTGTTATATAATTTATATTAGCTATTGGAATTCCTTTTATCTAAACACAATGTTTTATATTTCTCTTAAACTGATGAAACCAAATTCATTTTTTACAGATCCCACATGCTCCTAATGAGATATCAACAAAGATTTTTTAAAATTTCCTATTGCATGCCAGATATTGTGCCAACTTCTGGAGATATAAAAATAAAAATGAAGCCATCCCAGTCCTCAAAGTACTTATATCCTTTGAAGGGTAGACAACATGAACAGGTGGTATCATGCAGTGTCTTGTTGCTATATTCACAGTGAGCAAAAGTAAACTGTAACATGTTAGCAATGAAAAATTTCATTCATTTTCAATCTCCTATCTCTGAGCCTTTGGCCAGATCCTTGTCACTTACTAGCAATGCGAGCATAGATTATTCATTTCACTGCTCTGTGCCTCAGTTTCCCCATATGTAAAATAAGAAAATTGGACTAGATTGCTTCTAAGGTCTTTTCCAATCTTAATCTATGACTTGGTAAGACTATAAATCATACAAAAAGAGAGGGAAGTTTAAGGCAGGAAGTTGCTTGAGATTGATTAGGAGGGAACCAGAGAAGAAAAGTAATGCTTAAGTAATCTTGGGAGGGGGGGAGAAATAAGGAATTTCACAAGAATATTTTCAGGCAATGGGTATGATCTGGGCAAAAGTTTAGAGATGAGATTTGAAGATGAATGAAAATGATCATTGCTAATATGTTACAGTTTGCCTATATTCATCTTGAATATTGTAACTTAAAAAACCCAGTAATTTGTTTGGGTATCCTTTTCTGACCTCCTTTTTCTTTTAAACATCATATCTATCAGATTTAGGACATATTATAATATTTTAATGAAGTAATAATATCTACAATGGATTATTTTATTTTCGCTATAATTCTGTGTATTGCTACTTCTTTGTATTTTTAATACTTATCACATTCAATTTGGTATAATCATCTTTCATTATATTGAAATACACCTACTTATTCAGTCAGTCCTCATCACTGAACACATAGATTGGTGCTATCATTTTTGCTATCACAAATAAAATTGCTATAAATATTTTTATACTAATAGGACTTTTCCCTTTTTTTTTGATTACATTATAAGATTATAGTCTTAATAGTGGTTTGTTCAGTCATTTCAAACTTGTCCAACTCTTTAGGACCTCATTTGGGGTTTTCTTGGCGATTGGAGTGGTTTGCCATTTTCTTCTCCAGCTCATTTTACAGATAAAGAAACTGAGGCAAAAAGGATGAAGTGACTTGTCTGATGTCATACAGTTAATGTCTAAGGCCAAATTTGAACTCATGAAGATGAGTCTTGCTGACTTCAGGCTTGGTACTGTCCACTGAGGCACCCAGCAGCCCCATGAGCTAAAGGGTCAATAACCCTTACATCTTTTGTTGTAGATTGTCAATTTCATCTTCAAAAAGATAACCCCAATCACACCTCTATTTAGAAATGAAGAATCTCCCTAATTCATCTCTACTCATGGTGAATTTTACCTTTAATCATCTACCAGTCAGATAGGATTGAGGGAGTTATACTAGAATGGTTTTAATTTGCATTTTATATTATTGGAATTTAAATAGAAACCGGTGTCTTTGCAAACAAAGAATCCCTTCTGCAAATTGTCAGTGAAGTATATATATTTTAAAGCCTCCTTCAGGGCTGAAACAAATAGTGAAGATTTAAGTAATTTAAAGTAAGCTTTTTTACTTAAAAGTGAAGTTATTCTGTTAACTGAATTATTTTTGAAATGGGAAGTTCAAAAACACTGAATTAAACAGTTAAATTAATAATGGTTTAGGGGTTTTTTAAAAGACTAGCTCATTTTACTTAATTCATTGTTTACTAAATAATGACATATTTAAAAATTATTTGTACTCTTCTTTTGAACTCAAGTAAGGACTTTTTACATGAGATTATTTTTCCTTTACTTTTTATTAGCTGCTAAAAAGTCTGTCTATGATAAGGAACCCAGTAATGCTGGAAACATGTATAAAAGGTCACTTATTAGGGTTGGGTCTATGCTAGATGGAAATCTCGTTATTAACTCATGTTAATAATTTAAGCCATTTGGCAATGAGTTTGAATTCATCTCCCACAGCCTGTCTGTCTAAGCTTTTCATGACTGTTTATACAACCAGGCACTTCCCATAATGCTCAACTTCTAACCTCAGGAGCTTCACCATGTGGTTCCTGACTGTTAAGGCTCATACACTGTGATTTAAATACAAGAAGCATAATAAAGTGTGTAGCCATTTTGTTTTGTGAAAAGCAACTCAGAATGGTGGATAATGGGTTGGTGGTGATTGGTGGAGACCTGAGTTCAAATCCAACCAGACACACAGGTTAATTCAAATTCATTAAGCACTTATTAAGGGCCTAGTGTATATCAGAATTGCAAAGACAAAAAGGAAAATAGTCCAACTACGAGGATCTTACATTCCACTGGGAAATGTAAATACAAAGTAAATTCTAAGTATTTTAGTTATTGGGAAAGGGGTTAAGACAAAGCCTAATTGAGCAAGGGGTGCTTGGATTGTATCTTGGAAGGTATCAGAGATTCTCAAAAGTGGAATGTTGCTCCTTCAAACCCTTAAACTTTGCTGATCAATCAGTAAGTATCTATTGAGCGCCTACTATGTGCCTGGCATTGTTTTAGACACTGGAGATATTAAAACCAAAACAGTAAGCTTTGGTTCTTCTCCTATAAAATGGAGGTGATAATACTCACCCAATCATCTCACATGGTTATAATGAAACATTCAACTTTGCAAGCTATAAAGAAGAAGCAAAATGCAAATTATTCAGGTTCTCCTGGCTGGGTAACTTCTTCATTTTCTCATCTCTATATAACACCTCTTCCAGGGCTGCTCTTTGGATTTCTCTTCACATTGTCAGGTCAAGTCCCCAATAATTAATTACTCACTCAGGATTTTAGGGGGAATCTCACTGGGCAGTACAAAGAATAGAGCAGTGAGTACAGTCAGGGAAGACCTGACCTGGGACATGTACAACTATGTGATTTTGAACAAGTCAATTAACCTCTGTCTGCCACAGTTTCTTCATCTGCAAAATAACTTTAACCCTATCCCTAAATACTTTCCAACCTCTTGACTCCCTAACTCTCCTAACTCTAAATGCCTTCTGATTCTAACCCTCTTTCTACTCTTAATCCTAAATGCTTTCTGACTAATAAAACACCCATTTCTCAGGATTGTTATAAAGATAAACTGACATAATAAAGGTTAAGTGTTTTGCAAATTTTGTTACATCATAGAAATCCTAGTTATTTTTGCTGTTATTCTTATTTTAGCACTTTTGTTCACAAGCCCCCACTAATATGCTTCTCATTGATTATCAGCCAGACATTTAACTTATAGAAAGGGTATTTATCAAGCAAGCCTTTTAACAGAATTTAGTGGTATTTTATAGGCACTTCTCACTTGTGATGGTGTAGACAATGCCAGTGGTTACCGAAATAATCCCTCCACCCTAGAGGCACACTTTCCTTTCCCATCCTTATTGACCTTGAAGTTATTGAGTTCTATATTAGAGTAAAATGATAGGGAACCCAAGTGGCCAAGAGATATTTCATAGCTCTTGGTTACAGAATATCTTTTTCTTGTTTCATAAGGTCCTTATAAGCTGCATTTACCTTCTTTACTTGTTTCTAAGGGTCTGTGACTTTTTAAGAGTCCTGGATCTGTCCCTCTTTGTTATATATAGTTTGTTCTCAGTGTATATGCAGAAATACAGATGCTGCCATCAATTAGTCAATTATCAAACATTTATTAAATTTATCATGAGCCAGATACTGTGCTAAGCGCTGAGAATAAACAAATACAAGCAAAAGAAAAGACATTATCTGCCCTCAAGGAGTTTATATTCTTTTTTAAATTTGTATTTATATAATTTGAAATTTATTAAATAAAACAAGCATTTCCATAACGTAATATTTTTAAAATATGATTGCACATGAAACTGCAACTTTATTATGTACCCCTTGCTATTTCTTTTAAATACATAATAAGATGTAATTTTTTTTTTCTTCCTCCCCCCCCCCCGCCTTATTCTAGATAAGACTATTCTAATTGGGGAAAACAATATTTAAAAGGAGACCTGAAAATCAAGGGAATGACAGAAGGGTAGGAATGGTGGCTATAACCAGAGAATGAAAGATGGCTGGTCTGAGCCCTTCTTTGAAATGGCGATTCTGAACAGAAGTCATCGATAGGAGAAGGGTTCTCAGAAGCAAGCCTACTGCTTCAGCCACTATCAACCAGCAACACTTCCAGCTTGGATGGACATTATAACTTACAGTAATGAACCTATAGGTTTTCAGACTTTTGAAGGTCACAAGGTCATTATTTGGTGAATTATTTGGTAGGATTCATTGTCTCCTTCTAGTACAGGCTTTCTGGTGACATGGCCAAGAGGGACGGTGGAGGAGAAAATTGGAGGCATTTTTTTTTTCTCCCCAAGAGTGATTTCCTTTTCAGACTTTGGAATCTTAAACCCTCAAATTTAGAATCTTCTTCTATTTGACCGACTGATTCCAAATTCACTTGTCTTTTCACATGTAGCTGAAAGGGTATTCATTATCTGATCTTTTTCAATCAGGATGCCTTTAAATTGGCTAAGGATTTATTTATATCCGATTTGTTTATTGATTGATTCAATTCAGGTGCTTGGATTCTAATGACTGAAGAGGAGAATGTAACCCCCTATCTTTAAATATAAAATAAGTCTTCTATAAGTGATCTCTTAATTTCTGACAAGCCTAAAAATGATTTGAAGGAAAAGCCTTAACATCAAAACATTAAAATGTCTTCCTTTATCACCACCTATCTCACATCCAAGGAACTTTAAATCCTTAACTTTAACAGATGGAAAAAGTGAGGCCTGAGAGCTTTAATAAGTTGTCCCAGAGTATATAAGTAATATCCAAGAGAGCTAAGATTTGAACCCGGGTCTTCTCACTAAATCTGTCATTTATTCCATTACGTGCTTCTGCCTTTTAACAGAATTTAGTGGTATTTTATAGGCACTTCTCACTTGTGATGGTGTAGACAACAGCACCAAACAAAGTGATTTCAGGTGCCCCCAAGGGAATTATTGGCCTCCTGTAGGCCTATAATAATAAAAGAGCTGGACTTATTCGCAGAGGAAATGAGATTCCCAAGCCATGGCCCTATTTATGAAAGGGCAAAAGGAAAAGAGAGGGGCTTTTCATACCACAGAGGGGGTCAAACATGAACGAACATTACCCAGACATCGGATATCTCAGCAATGAGGGGACTGACTTCTCGCTAAGTGAGCACACATATGGAAAACGTTAAAGAGGAAGGCAAGTGAGGCAAGGGATACATGAGTTCAAGAGACACCTCGATTTGTTTTTGGAAAGGGAGGAAATTGGAGTACATGGTGAACAAGCAGCAAGGTTGAATTAAGCTAAATCCCAAAAGGGCAAACCAGAGGAGGCTGGGCAACTCTCTCTCTCTCTCTCTCTCTCTCTCTCTCTCTCTCTCTCTCTCTCTCTCTCTCTCTCTCTCTCTCTCTCTCTCTCCCCTTCTTCCTTCCTTTCTTCCTCTTCTTTCATTCATGATCTTATCCTTCATTCCTTCCTTTTTTCTTCCTACTTTCTTCCTTTGATTTTTCCTTCTTTATTTTCTTCTCTCCTTTTCCTTTTTTCCTTTCTCTTTCCTTTTTCTTTCTTTTCCTCACTCCTACTTTCTTCCTTTCTCTTTCTTTTCCCCTTCCATTTTATTTTTCTTCCTTTTCTTTTTTATTTATATTTTCTCTTTCATTCCTTATTTCCTTTTTTTCTATCTTCTGCTCTTTCTTTTTCTCTTTTTTCTTTCACTTCCTTTTCCTATTTCCTTCCTTTCTTCTTTCTTACTTTATTTTTCTTTCTTTTCTCTCTTCACTTTTTCTTTTTCTTTTTCTTTTATTCATTTATTCTCTTTTGCCTGTTACTTTCATTCTTTCTTTGTTTCTTTTTCCCTACTTGCATTCTTTCCCACTTACTTCCATTCTTCTTTCTTTCCTTTCTAACTTTCTTTTTCCTCTTTTTCCCTTATTTTCTTCTTTCTTATCTCCTGATTTCTTCCTCCTTTCTTCTCTTATTCTCTTTTTTCATTTAGTTATTAGTATATTTATTTATCTCTTTCATTACTTTTTTCTTCCTTTTCCACAGACCTTTCTCCTATTTTATTTCTTCTTTCCTTTTGCTCTTTCTATTAATTATCTCTACTCTGTCTGTCTGTCTCTCTCTCTCTCTCAATCTCCCTCTCCTTCCTTTCTTCTTTAGTGGCATAATGGATAGCGTGCTGGTCCTGGATCAGGAAAATAGCTGTTAAAATCTGGCTTCATAAATTTATTAGTTGTATGATCATCAGCAAGTCATTTAAACTCTTCCTCAGTTTCTTTAAATGTAAAATGAGAAGGGAGAGTGTAATAACAGAACTTATCATCCAGAATTGTCATGAGGATCAAATGAAATAATATTTTAACATACTGCCTAGCTAGTTGGTGCTATGTGCTGTCCTAGTGGTAGCATCGTTGGTACAAGCTATCTCATTTATTAATTATTTCTGGTGTACTAGACAAGGGGCTGGACTTCATATAGGGAAGAGTTGGTACAAATTCTACTCAAGCTCTAACACTGGTTATTGTCACATGTAGATCCATCAACCCTCTCTGACTGTCAGATTCTCACCTGTAAAATAGCACCTTCCTCAAAAGAGCTGATGTTGTAAGGATCAAAAGAGATCCTCTAAATAAATCCCTATAGAAATATGAGAAATTATTGGTTTTATTATGATTGGGATTGATTTGTTGGCTCTGTTTGAGGGGCAACTTGGTGCAGTGGAGAGAGTACTGGATGTAGTCTGGAAGACCTAAATTCACATCCTACTCATATATTTACCAGCTGTTTGAGCTTGGGGAAGTCACCCAGCCTCCATGGGCCTCAGGTGTCTCATCTGTAAAATGAGGGGTGGAACATGGTGACCTTTAAGCTACCTTTAAGATATAAATCCATAATCTGTGGTAAAAAGATTTGTCTAGAATCTTTCCTGGGTTTGAGCAATGGAAGCTGACCATATCTGAGGTAATTATCAAGCTGTTCCTAGAACTATGACTAAGTGTGTTTAGGTAATTGTTGGGTTGAATTGAATTGTTCTTAGAGTTTCAATTTATTCTGCATAGCACAAAGGTTTGCGTTAGGCTGCGAGCAGTGTGGTGTAATGGGTAGAACAATGAATTGGGAATCAGAAGATTCGTGTTTGGATCTTGCCTTGATAATGGTGATATAATGATGGTGATACCATTAGTGATTCACTGGTAATGGTAGTGATAATATTGATGACACCGTGGAGGAACATTTCAGGACAATGGTAGTGTTTGCCCAGAGGTGTGCCGCACCCTCATTTCAAGCTCTATGTCATCACCCTCATGACCACCATTTCCAGTGAATGATCGGTAGTCTCACCATCACAACTTCCATCGATAGTGAATAACTGGGTCTTAATCACCATCATCACCACTATTGGCAGTGAATGACAAAAGCAGTTTTCAAACACATTTCTGTGGAAATTACATTGATTACTTCTCAATTTTGGTTGCCATACCCATTACACCACACTGCCTGTAGCCTAACACAAATCTTTGAACTGTGCAGAATGAATTGAAACTTTAAGAACAATTCAATTCAACTCAACAAGCACGTACTAATCACCTGCTGTGTACAAAACACTGTACTGAAGTTCGAGATCCAAAGCTTTCTAACCAAGAGGTGATAGACTAGAAATGGAAATGAGATGAATATTTTTAGATGTGGCTTTGGAGAACTGGAGAACATCCAGCTATGGATTGATGAAATGTTATGTTTCTTTAATGGTAGGGCAGGGGACAGCAAGAGGAACCAGATTTTTTATTTAAATCCTTGTCAATTTGAAAAAAAAATTATATTGTAGAAAAAAGCACTAGATTTGGAGAAGATGGGGTCAAATCTCACTACTGCTGATTTCTGCCCACGTGACATTGGCCAAGCTTTTGCTGCAGTTCTCGCATCTGTAGAAGGAGGAAGGTGGATTAGATTGTTCTGCCATTCTGAACCTAGGATCTTTAGAAAACAGTGCCTGTCCTCAAGGAGCTTACAATCCATTGGGAAATGTAACTGATAGACAAATGAGTAAATAGAAGATTATTTGAATACTAGTAGACAAGGCCCTGGACCCGAACCTCCGAAATACTTATTAGCTGTATGATCTTAGACAAATCATTTAACTCTTTTTAGCCTGATTTATAAAATGGGGATAGTAATAGCATCTACTTCCCAGGGTTATTATGAGGATACAAATAGCTTTATACAACTGTTTTTCAACTATTCAGTCATGTCTGACTCTTCATGACTCCTATTGTCCATGGGGTTTTCTTGGCAAAAAACATTGGGGTAGTCTGTCATGTTCCTGTCTAATGGAGTAAGTGACTTTTCCAGGGTCATGCAGCTGTAAATATCTGAGGCCAGATTGGAACTCTTTCTGATTCTGGGCCCAGTTCTCTATCCATTGAGTCACCTACCTGACTCCAAAGCAAATTGGGGTTAAATGATTTACCCAAGTTCACACAATGTTAGTTTGAGGTCTGATTTGAATTCAGGACTTTGTGACTCTAGGCCCACCGCTCTATGATGAAGCCATCTAGCTGCCTCTTTGCAAACTTTAAATTTCTATTTAAATGGAGGATCAAGGAAAATCTCTAGAAGAAAACATTTAGACAAAGTTGTAAATGATATATATGCCATTTAATTTTTTTTTTACATTTCCAGACTAATTCATTTATTTGACTTACTTTGCATTCCAGTCAAACCAAGGATTTCATTTATGTTTTTTTTTTTCCTCCCCTGAGGAAATTTGGATTAAGTGACTTGCCCAGGTTACACAGCTAAGAAATGTTAAGTGTCTGAGATGAGATTTGAACTCAGGTCCTCCTGTCTTCAGGGCTGGGGCTCTCTCCACAGCATCACCTAGCTGCCCCCAAACCAAGGATTTTAAAAGCAGAGGTGAAAAGGGTATGGATCCATTATAGGCATGAGAGCCTTGGCAAAGGCATGGAGGTGGGAGATGGGATATAGAATTCAGGAAACAATAATTAGGGTACCAGTTGGGACAATAGTCAAGGGAAAAGATGATGAGGGCTTAAACTAGGCTGGTGACTATATGAGTGAAGGAGAGAGAAGGGAGACATCATTGAATCTTAGATCCAAAGAGAGAAGGCAGATCAAAAGAATCTCATTCTTTACAAATGAGAAACAGAGGCCCAGAGAGGCTAAGCAGCTTGCTGAGTGGTACCCAGATAGTAAATACTAGCATTATGACTTGTACTCAGGCTCCCTGACTGTCAACTCCACGCTCTTCCCAGTTTACTATTGCTCTTCTTTTTCTGAAGGGCAAGAGACCAAATGGAAGAGGCTATTTCTGTATTCCACAAAGACCATACCTATAGCTTATCATCTCGCCATCATGGCCCAGGAAGAACTCCTCAGTGGAATTGGGGACTTTAATAAATGTGGCTCATATTTACTTTTTTTTTTTTTCCTGATGCAATGGGGGTTAAGTGACTTGCCCAGAGTCATACAGCCAGGAAGTGTTAAGCATCTGAGACCAGTTTTGAACTCAGGTCTTCTTGACTTCAGGACAAGTGCTCTATCCACTATACCAACTAGCTGCCCCATCGCTCATATTTACAGAGGATATTAAAATTTCTAAGCCTACTACATAGATTATTTTATTATATCCTCACAACAATTCATTGAGATTGGCAATGCAAGATAATATCATCATTTTTGCAGGCTCAGTGCCATTGTATCCATTTCTTTCCAAATCAAGATAGAATACTGGATCTCTAAATACTCCAAATAGAATAAAATAATCCACATAGTATGCTTAGAAATTTTACATCCCATGTAAATATGAGCCATGTTCATTAAAGTATTAAAAAAAAAAGCAAGAACAGCCCATCCACCAAATTGTAAGAGACAATCTGAGCTGTGGTCCAGATGTGGAAACCTTTAGAGTGTTTGACCTGCTGCCTCATAATGGTTAGCATGGGATCAGTTCGCTTCCTAGTTAATAACATCCTTTGCTTTCCTAACCTCCTCATCTTTTCCCCCACCCATGGCCTCCCTTTGCTTCCTCCCCTCTTACTATTTCCATTCTTTCCATGTCATGCCAGGCCCAGGACACTCCTGAGACCAATGCACATGTGAACATGTGGCATTTTTTCCATCTTACTAGAGGAGGATTCTGGGAAAAATCATCCCAAGTGACCTGAAGTATGGGTCCTTCCTAGAGAACTGATCAGTGGTTGATTCAGAAGCCAAGGAGTTAAGGACTTGGGTGCAAATATGGGCTTTATACTGCCTATGTGACCAATGCTTTACGCCCCATGGTTCCCATTTGAAAGATAAAAGGGGTTAGACTTCATCTTCCTCCAAATCCCTTTGCATTTTAAATGCTTTGCTTCTGGGTGTTTAGAAAAATGATAAAATGAAGCTGCAACTTCAGTTAAGATAATAGTAGCAACAGATTCCTGTTAAATCCCAGTGAGGTCACAAAAGACCAGGAAAACAAGGGTACTTTGGGGTTAAAGTCAATATGTAATTAATGGTAAGTAAGATCCCAACAGGCATAGGATCATTTCCAGTATCTTGGGCTTGTATCTGGGTGAGCTTATGTCCACTTTTTTTTTTCTTTTGCTGAGGCAATTGGGACTAAGTGACTTGGCCAGAGTCACACAGCTAGGAAGTGTTAAATGTCTGAGATCACATTTGAACTCAGATCCTCCTGACTCCAGGGCTGGTGCTCTATCCACTGCACCATCTAGCTACCCCATGTTCACTCTTAAAAGGCAACAGTCCAAAGCTCCACCAGTTTGTAAATCTGGACAGAACTTCCTTCTGTGTTTATTTCAGCTGTTTGTCTTATGTTTGTCTTATGCTCTTGAACAGGAAGTGTGGCCCGATGGACAGAATGCTGTTCTCAAATATCTGGGCTCAGATCTTGCCTCTGATTCTTCCTACCTGTGTGACTGTGCCGATTGCACTCAAGTCATAGAGAGGGTTGCAATCTGTGTTTGAGGAACGAGTTCTCATACTCAGAGTCTCTGATGCTTGATGGACTCACAGATTGTCCATGTAGATACATAGGCTTTTGTTCATATAGCTGAATTACACTTATATGGGCAAGATTATGAAGGACAAGCCAAGATGCTGCTAGAACACATAGAAAACTGGAGTGTTTTTTTTTTTTTTAATTAATTAATAATTTCTAATCAGCTTGGAAAACTCCAAGAACCTATTGTTAAATTTTTGGGGATGAGTTTTCACCGGAGAGACTTGACACTTGAACTTGATTTGTTGATTGCTAGATTTAAGAAAGTATTGATAATACAAATTAAATGGAAAATAACTTCTCTGGAGAGCTGGTTGTTAAATATTTACTAGAATATCCCTATCTTTGGTTAAAAAGAAAAATGGAGAAAAAAATGAACATACATGAAAAAATGGATTATAAATGGTAACAGCTCAGAGTCCTTAAGAGTCTGTGCATACAATTCTGAGTGATTAAAGAAGAGTGAGTCAAATGTTCTTTAACTCTTCCCACCATTCCTAACTACTCATCACTTCTTCTTCCCCCTTAGGTGCCGGTGTTCTGAGGTCATCCCTCAAATTCCATCCTGTCTCGCGTCTGAAAGAACGTTATTGTGCTGTTAGGAGGCTAACCTAGAGTGTGTTTCCATGCAACAGCTGGCTGGCACAATAAGATGTCTGCTGGCCGGGAGGGGAGGTGCTGAGGTGGAAATGTGAACCAGATTTCTCTCCTTTTGAAGCTTCGTGAGGTTGCAGACTACTGAGCCCGCCTGGAGTTCATATTCTGAATTATTAGTCCTCAGTCCAACCATCAAAAGAATAGTCTCCTAGTGGGTCATGGTAATGAGGATAGTAATGTTTCTCAGACTGGAGCCCCATTCTCTGGGGGAGTTCTACCTCCAAGGGTCACATGGGGAGAAAGCGTCATCCAAGTCTTCTCTAGACTGCTCAACCCATCTCGTTGCCATGTTACTACCCCTGCTGGAATGATCAACCAGTAACACTCTACCCCTTCGATGACAGGAAGCCAGGGTCTCTGGTTCCAATTGAAAATAGGGGGAAAGAGACTTGGGGGGGCATTGGAGGATAACTTAGGAGGGTGCTGTTGAAAGAACCAAGGAGTTGTCTCCTCCCTCTGTAGCTCAAATGCATATTTCAATGACAAAGTCCATTCAACATCAATGTTTGCTAGAAGGATGAGTCTATGAAGTTTTATCTTGTTTGGGTCAATGGAAAACAGTGTTGTTGATCAGAAGGTCAGGAGATGTAGTAGGAAGTGACCAATCCTATTTCAAGTTCCCAAGTGGGATCATGAAGAGTTGGACATGACTGAAAATGATTGAAAAATTCTACTTTTTCAATTAGAATGCTAGGTCCTTGCTTGTATCTGTTTCACGACTGATTGCACAGTGTAACATAGGTGCTTTATCATTCATTCAGCTAGATTTTTAAAACATATTTAGACATGATGCTATCCAGTGCATATATATTTAACATTACTATTGTTTACAATGCCAGGATGGTTTTGTTTTTCTGTTTGTATCTCCAATGATCGGCACACAATAAGGGCTTAATAAAAGCTTTTTGATTCGTTTGTTTGTTCATTTTCACAATCAAACTGAGATTGGGAGCTGGACCTCTATATCTCCAAGTCTCATGATTTATCCAGTATCCTATATTTTGTTCTATTATCCTCCCTTGACTCTACTCTAATTCACATATACGCTCCCTATTTTATCCTAATCTCTTGATAAATTGATTGTACTTCTTTCTCCCTCCCTTTCTTCTCTGGCTTCTTTGTTCTGAACTCAGATAGGAATAAGACTTAACAAAGTTCCATTCTCCAAATTCTGTATACTCTTCTCTAACGATGTCCCAATTAAAAGAAATTTTAGGATTCTCCTTTTTCTCACCATCTTCTCTACAGCAGTCATTCTTGATGCATGCTCTAGTGTGTTCTTGAGACCTTCTCTGGAGTTCCATGAAGCCAAAATCATTTCCATAAGAAATTCTAATATACCAAATATTTACAGATGTAACACACATGAACAAAAACTCTTTTGAAGGTTCCAAAATAATTTTTAAGAGTGAAAAGGGAGATGTTATGAAATGAAAAAAGTTTAAGAACCACTGATTTTTCATTACTTTTTTTTTTGATGTTATTGCTTGTGTCTTATTGTCTGCCTTTTTTTCTTCCCCTCACCCTCCTCCTCCTCCTCTTCTTCATTCTCCTCCTTCTCTTTTTTCCTAATTCTCCTTCTCTTTCTTATTTTTCTCCTCCTCCTCCTTCTTTTTCTTTTCCCCCTCCTCCTTCTTCCCATAGATTATTACATTTTGTTCCATTCATGAGTGTTAAAGGTTAACGTATATCTATATATATGACATAATAGCAATTTGTTTTTTCTCCTCTTTCAGATTGTTACCACGACACTAGATTATCATTTAACCCTTTTGAGTTTTTCAATTTTGCTTATCTTACTCATGTTTTTTTGCCTGTTGCATTTGTGTCGGCAAAATTCATACTGACTCTGATTTTATTAATAAAAATCCTTAGAAATCATCAATTTATGACAAGACTGTTTTACTCCAGTAAGATTATTTCATAATTGCAAGATACATTATTCTATATTTCAAAGATTTTTTCCTTGCTTTTTAGTATGTTATATTTCATTTTGTTCCTTTCCTGTTTCCAAAATGCAGCCCCAAACAATTTTGAAATGAAGAGCCATAGTACATGATCTATGTATACATAATAACTTCTAGGATTAACTAGTTTCTTTTTTGACAAAGGAACCTTGTGGTCTTGCAATACATTTATTGATAAATTAAACTAAGGATTTCTTTCTAGTGGACTCAATGAATTTTATGGAGTAATTTGCATATCTGATTCAAATACAGTGATTTTCTTTTATGATATCACAAAATGTAGAATTTCTCTTTCATCAGGTTCTTCTAGAAGGCCTATAATAGTTCAATTTTTTTCTCCACATTTTTTTTTCTGGGTCAGTCTCTTATTCTAATTTTGCCATTTCTAAAGGCTTCTCTGCTATATTTTGTAGCATCATTGCATTTTTAAGTCTGTTGCTTCTGGGATTTTTTTTTCCAACATTATCTGCTATTTTATTAATGTTTTCCAAATTCTAAGTATTTCTTCTCTTTTCTAGTTTTTTTACATTGAGGAAGCCGAACTTGATTTATGATTTCATCAGTGAGGAATTTCTTTAATCAACGTACATCTCTATAACTTGTAGTCTTAGGGACCTGCTGGGGGTGGGCAGGAGACTAATACTATGAAATTAAGAGATTTGTTCAGGGTTAGTTACACAGATGGCAATGACCAAAAATGAACACATGGATCTTCTTGCCTCTGACATGACTATTCCTTGCTATTTTTTCCACTGTTCTTTTCATCAAAAGCTCAAATTTCATTCCTCATTCTTTCCTTTTGGGTCTTAAATTTTACCTTTCAATCATTCCAGAAATTCTTGTATCTATTCCATTCTCTGTTCAAATTATAGTTTTTAAAGAATTCTTTTCTTCTGAATTTCATTTTGGCATTCTTTTAACCAATATCATTGCCCCTATAATAAAATGCAAGCTCCACCTCCTGGCATTTAAGGCCTTCCACAATCTTACTGTCACTTATTCTGCTCTTGGTTCCCCTCTCTTTCATAAGCTCTTTGCTGTAGCCATACTAGCTATTACTCATGTTTGATATTATAGCTCCTCCTTTTTTGCCTTTAGTAAGTGATCATCAGTATATGGTATGAACTCCCTCCTCTTTCCTCTTATAAATCCTAGCTTCCTTTAAAGAACAGTTAATAACTAAAGGTCTTTCTATAGTTTCAGTGAGTTCCCTAGAATTTTAATTTGTTCATTCAGTACATTTCCCACAATACTTAACTCACTGCACTAAAATAATTTGCTTACCTAGCCTATGGAGCTCAATACCACCAAAATGTAATTTTCCCCATGGAGTTCTATGGATGAGACTCCACCCCTGAGAATCTGGGAGCAAGCAGGAATTCATATTTCCTGTCACACCTTTCACTAAATCTATATATTTGTATATTAAAATAAAACAGACTTGCATATCTATTAAACCAACTTTACTAGCCATGCACCAGAACATAACCTTACAGTGTTATATGATCTTGCCTAATGCCTTTGGGGAAAATAATGTATTATTATATTCTGCATAACTCATAAAATAGAAAAAAATAATTTTAATATATATACAGTGTAGGTTAAGTGGTTAGTTTTTTTTTAAATATTTCAAAGTGTGCCACACTGCCTAGAATGTTTTCAACATATTTGGACATATTTAAAATATTCTTGGCCAGACCATGCAGCTCTCACACTGGATTCTAATCTCCCTTTACTTCCCAAAGGGTACTGGCTGGCCTGTGTGAATAGAAGCCCAGCTACAAGACACTAGTCAGGTGCCACCTGTTCCCAGATGGTTGGTGGCTAGGGACCAGACCTAGGGTTCTTCTAATCACAACATGGCCAGCAGTTGACCCCACTCATGAAGCATGCAGATAGAACCATTTTAAAATGCACAATGTGTGGCAGTGATTCCTTAAACCATAAGTCTGGTCATGTCTTCCTCTCCTCAATAAATTTCAGTGGCTATTTTCTCCAAGGAACAAATACAAATTCTTCTGTTTGTCATTCAAAGTCCTGGGTATATTCTGAACATTCTACTGTTAAATCATACTGTCCTTTTTGTTATTCCTCTCACACAGTTTTTCCATGGTTTTATATTGTATTTTATTTGTTTGTTTGTTTTACACTGCCTGTCCCTCAGGCCTGAAATGTTCTCCCTCCTCATCTTTATTTCTGGTCTTTCTTCAGAACTCAGCTCAAATGCCACTTTCTGTAGGAGATCTTTCCCAGTGTTCTCAGATGTTAGTGTCTTCGGTCTACTCTGAATGCATCTTGTATGGACTTAGTTGTGTACATATCTCTCCCTCCTTAGATTGGAAGCTCCTTGAGGATGGGAGCTGTTTTCACTTTGTTGTTATAGTCCTAAGTCTTATTGCAATGTCTAAAACATGGAATAATTGCTTGCTAAATGATCATAGCTCATAGGTTTAGAGCTGGGGAAATCTTAGAGGTCATTGAATCCAATAGCTTTCTCATTTTTTCTAATGAGGAATGAAATCTATTTTTACTAATGGACCTCCCTGAGGCCCAGGGAGAAGTGATTTGCCAAAAGTCACGTAGTTCATGAGGCAGCCATGTGGTACAATGAATAGAGTGCTAGGCTTCGAGTCAGGAAGATCTGTGTTCAAATCCAGCCTCAGACAATTACTAACTATGTCACTCTGAGCAAGTCAACCTCTGTTTGCCTCAGTTTCCTTAATTGTAAAATGGGGTTAACAATAGCACCTATATCCCATGGTTCTTGTAAGGATCAGATGAGATACTTATTTTAAAGAGCCTAGCACAGTGGTTGGCACATAGTGCTATATAAATGTAGGGTAACAATTTGAACTCAGATTCTCAGACTTCAGATTCAGAACTCTTTTTACAATGCCATTTTTCATTTAATTTCATACTAGTACTTGGAACCTCAAAAAATGTCATGTTTCCTATAATTTTAAAAAGAAAAAAGAAATTAAATGAATTCAAATCCATTTCAGCAGAATTTGAAAATGTTACTTAAGAGAATTAAAACCATGCCAAACATCATGAAACCGGATTGAGAGTCACTCCTCTGTAGCATCTTAAAGGAGGTTTAATAGAATGGGCTGTAGCCAAAATAAATCTAGACAATCAAGAGACTTAAGTTCAGAAAATGAAGCAGACATGCCCCATTTGGAAAATGACTAAAGAAATTGCAATCAAGGATAGAAGGAGATGTTACTGCCCTGTAAGACAAACAAACAAACAAAATAAGGATAAGAACAACAGAAAAGCATGAGAATAGCTACATGATGAGAAATACTCAGAGTTGCCAAATGTAAAATTAACCAAAGAGAAGAGACAGATGATCTAAGAAGGAAAATGTGTGTCCTTTTGGTCTGAATTGGAGACTTTATTTCTATTTTTCTGCTTCTAAATTTGCTGGAGTCATCACCCTGACTTAATGATTGTATTCTACATAGGATGGCAAAAGATAATAAAGACAGAAGAGAACAAAAGAAAAGAAAAAAGGGCAATGCCAAGTTATTGATAGTTATTAATAGCTACCTTTATACCAGTTTTTTCCTGCTTTTGAAAATAAAATGCTCTCAAAGGGGATATTAAAGAAAGAAAAAGGACACAAAGCTGAGAGATTGAGTTGACAAAGAGAAAATGGCTGGGAAATAGATTGAAGTCGAAAGATGTAATGGAATAAAAAGCATGAACTCAGCTTGGGACCTAGATTCAAGTCTCAGCCCAGATATTAGCTGCGTGATTAGCTTTGACTCTGAGACTTTGAGAGGAAACATTCCTATATTCTTTAGTTCTCAGAGTTGCTAGGAGGAGAGGATTTTGTAGTCCTTAAAAATTATAAAAAGGGGTACAATTTCCCACCTGCATGCATTTGTATAGGCAGTCTCCCATACCTCTCTCACCTCCATTTCTTCAAATCCCTAATTTGAAGACTGAACCCAAGCAACTCTTTTCATTCTAGGCCTTTCCTGATACCCTTTCTCTAGCCCTCTCCTAAAGTACTTTGTGTCTATTTTAAATATGAATGGCTTAAAAGTACAAGTAAGCCTTTTGGAACATCCTATGTATACCTATATATTTACACACATATGTATATACATACACATAAACACTATTTGTATATACATACATATGTGTGTATACATATGTATATGTGTATTATATATTTTTGTATATATATATATATATACATATATACACAAACACACACACACACACACACACACACACACACACACATATATATATATATATATATATATATATATATATATATAATCTCAAATGAAATTATATAGGTAAAGCATTTGGAAAACTTTGGGCTAAGTGATACAGTAGAAAACACTCTGGTCATGGAATTAGGAAGGCCTGAATTCAAATCCAAACACCTATTAGCTGAAAGATCTTGGGCAAATCAAGTAATACCCATCAGCCTATTTCCTCATCTGTAAAATGGGGAGAATAATGGTACCTACCTCTCAGGGTAGTTGTGAAGATTAAATAAGATGATATTTGTAAAGTCCCTTGCAAACCTTAAAAGAACTATATAGACAGAAAATATTAGTTATTCTAAAAATATTGCCTTTAATCATCATCAGTTATTGTTATTGTTGATTCTGTGAGCTCCTTGAAGGCAAAGAATGTTTGACTTTAATTTTTCTTCCTCCAGTTATACGGAGAAGACACTAAATATGTGTGCTAGTCACTTGGTTGTTCCAGGGAATAAAAAAGAGAATGGTGAAAAGGCATTTCTCAGAGACTGGGAGTGCCCAGGATTCTGCAACCAAAAGCGAGTGTCTTTGAAATCCTGAGAATTGAGCTGAACCATAATTACCCTCTCCCCACACACCCACCTTCGCAGCCACAAACACCCAAGAGTCGATACCCTTTCCCAAACTCCTACCAGCCCTCCCCTAAATCAAGCACCCACTTCAGATCTGTTTCCTAATTCATGACAAGAGGATATTGTGTGGATTCCAGGTAATCTGGTGGCAGAAACAGCCATTACCTCCCTCTTTCCAAATCAAAAAGTACCCTATTGTTCCACCTGCTCTAAACCCCCCAAAGGGATGTCACACATGAGTCAGTCTGTGGCCTGGATAATCCCATGAGCAGACACTGGTTAGTTAAGTGGGGGCTGGGTGTGCTCTGTAGCCGCCATTGTTTTTAATAACAGACCCAGACCTTGAGGCTGACACATTATTCCTATTGTTTTAAGCTCCATCCACACCTTAAGTGCCCAAGTCAGGAAGCTGGGAGTTAACCAGTTTCTGGGTCCCTTCAGGTTATGGAATCATTCTCCAGGCTTGGTAAGAAGGCTATTGTTTGGGTCACACATAGTGTCCTGATGACCAGTTTGTTTCCCACATTGGTCCCATAGACATAGATTTCTCAAAATCTTATATATGCCTATATATGCACACACACAAATATATATATATATATATATATATATATGTATATATATATATATATATATATATATATATATATATATATATATATATATATATATATATATCTTTTACTATTTTCGTGAGGCGATTGGAATTAAGTGACTTGCCCAGGACGATACACTAGTAAGTATTAAATGTCTGAGGCTGGGTTTGAACTCACTATGAACTGTGCCATCTGGATGGATGTTCCATCTTTTACTATGTAATAAAAGAATATTAGGCTGGGAATTAGGAACCCTGGATTTTAATCCCCTTATTGCTAGGATACGTGTTTTTATCCGTGGCCTCAGCATACTCTTTATACTAGATCAGGGTTTTTTGAAACTTTTTTCACTCACAACACTTTTCACTCAAGAAATTTTTATGCAACCCCAAGCATGTAGGTGTATAAAATAGGTATACAAATCAAACATTTATTTTTTACTATTTTACTACTATTTTTTACTACTTTTTTACTATATATTTTATATTTTAAGCATATTTTATTTATATTATATTTAACATTATTATTAAAATATTTACTATATTTTACTATTATTACTACTTATAATTTACTATTTACTATTATAAGTGATAAGGTGACAAAGTGATAAAGAAAATTATTTTAAAATTTTAAAACAATTATTTGGTATGCATTTTACCATTTATTAAAGACAAAAGCAAACTTACAAATTAATGAGATAGGTGTGCTGTTTATTTTTTACATAAAGGATTAAATCTTGGCCAAATATTTAATAATTTTACTGTTGCCAGATTTTTAATTCGCAAGCCACGATTTTAAGAAGCTTTGTGCTAAATGGTCCTTTTTCAGCTCTGACATCCCCTTTTCCAAGGCCCCTCCCGGCTTTGATATCCCCTGTTCTAAGGCCTCTCCTAGCTCTGACATCCCCTGTTCTAAGATTCCTTCCAGCTCTGACATGAGCATTTCAAGGTTCCACAACTAACGATCTAGTAATGTTTTCTCTACCTTTAGGACCTCAGTCTGCACTTTTTTTTTTGCTTTCTTTCACTTTTTCCCCTAATCCTCTAAGCAATAATGTTTTTTTTTGTTTGTTTGTTTTTAATAGGACCAGAACCTGTGTGGTCCTGTTACTCATGAGTGTTAGCTTAGCTTTTGTCTGGCTCAAGCTTTGGTAAGGTTTTGATAATCAAACAGCATGTATCCATCTGACAACTAAACATTTAGGAAGACACCAGTAAACATGTTTTTTAAAAAAATTTATTAAAACTTCTGTTATTTCCTAAAATACCTTGGGCTATGTAGGAATCAAAGGCATAGATACCTCTTTATAAGAAAGAAAACCAAGTTAACAAAATTGACGTAAAGCAATATCCAGCTCTCCATCCCAGCAGTTAACTCTCTTTTCTTTCAGTAAAAAGAAAAGTAGGTTTCATCTGCTTTCCTTCAACAACAAGAATATCCATTGCATTTAATCTGTATCCAACTGCTTTTTATCACTCCTTTTATTTACACTGTTACATAAGTTCCAACTTTCTGTGGGACCTTGAGCAAATCTTTTAATTCCTGAGGTTTTCAGGCAACTTTCTAAGATTATAAACCACCGAGAAGGCAGACATTGATCAAGGTATACTGGTAAAGGGCATTCTAAAACCAATGAAAATCACAGCTCTAGTCCCACTTCTTAGATAACCCTTAGATGAAAAACCATATGTATAATAAGATTGTCTTCAACCATGAATATTGGTTCTTTGATGTTCTGTATCTATGTAAGGATTGTAGGAGCTAGAGAGACAATAGTCATGGCTTCCACTTTTGAAATAAAAGTAATACAGTTACAAACTCCCTTCAGGTCTCTGAAGGGAGAAAAAGATTCTAGGAAAATGCTCACCTCATTAAAGTGTGGAGTTCTGTCAATATTGACTCTCTTGCTCCCTAAATCCACCTTTCTTCCAAACTTCTTTACTTCTATCAAGAGCACTACTATATCCCCATCTTTGAATAACTGAAATCACCAAGTCAGCTTTAACTACTTACTTGCTTTTCACTTAATCCACATATCTAATGAGATATCATCTTGATTTTGCTTTCATAACACCTCTGACATCTTTCCCTTTTTCTGTGCTTTAAAAAACATCACCTGAATTCCCATCCT
The DNA here is from genome assembly GCF_048593235.1 of Sminthopsis crassicaudata. Lineage (NCBI taxonomy): Eukaryota > Metazoa > Chordata > Mammalia > Dasyuromorphia > Dasyuridae > Sminthopsis > Sminthopsis crassicaudata. The sequence goes on along the minus strand of NC_133617.1, from coordinate 25,830,621 downwards.
CATGATGTCTTGCCCGATCGTTTCTACTGACTGACCTGCCTTCAGTCTCTCCCTACTCCAAGTCAACCGCCGCTCAGTTGGCAAAGTGATTTTCCTAAATACAGGTTTGACCAGGTTTCTCCACTATTCAGTAAATTCCAGGAGTGCCCTCTTGCCTCAGGGAACAAGTGCATATTACTCCAAGTAGTTTTTAAGTCCATTCACAACATGGCCTCCCCCTACCTTCCTAGGCTTATATATATTACCTCATTTCACATCCTTTTTGTTTCAGCTAAAAAGGCTTTTTTCTGATTTCTCTCATACGTAATCCACCATTTTTTTATTATAGCTTTTTTCATTTTTCAAAACATATCCATAGATAATTTTGCCACATTAGCCCTTGTAAAACCTTGTGTTTCAGTTTGCCCCCCACCTTCTCCCACCCCCTTCCCCTAGATGGCCATTTGTCTAATACATGTTAAACATGGTAGAGATATATGTTAAATCCAACATAGATATACATATTTATATAATTTTCTTACTGTACAAGAAAAATCAAATCAAGCCCAGAAAAGAAAATGATGAAGAAAATAAAATGCAAGCAAACGACAACAAAAAGAGTGAAAATGCTATGTTGTGATCCACCCTCAGTTCCCACAGTCCTCTCTCTGAGTGTAAATAGCACTTTTTATCACAAGACCACTGGAATTGGTCTGAATCATCTCATTACAACCCACTATTTCTTATCTTAATGCCTTTTCTTTATATAAATTCTTATCCCTAGAATACAAATCTTCCTCAGTTTCCTATCTTATTCTCCCTACTTTCCTAAAAGTTCATTTTAAGCAATATATTCCACATGAAGCCTTTCCTTTTTTCCATCTACTATTGCCTTCAATTGACCAAAAATGACTTTCCATTTTATATCAGTTTGTAAGTATGTCCATGCTGTCTCTTTATTAATTCTTTCACATTTTCCTCTGTTTCTCTGAATTCTTTGTGATTTCTTATGGTGCACTAATATTCAATTATATTAGTAAGCCAATTTGTCCAGCCATTCCTCAACTGACAGATATCTACTTGGTAACTAGTATTTTCCTAAGGCCAAGGTCTTCCTCTGCATCTAGGGCAATCTCTAGACCTTTCTTCCACCTTTCCTTCTTTCCTTCTCTCCTTCTGTACCTCCCTTCTTCCCTCCTTCCTTTTTTCTTCCTTCTTTTCCTTCTTTTTTACTTTACATTAGGTCATTCTAGAAAAAAGACTGGTAGTGCAGCAGCTACTCCTGAATTCAGACCCTTTGAATCTTTGAGCTAATCAGTTTCCAACTTCATCTCCCCTTCACTCCCCAAGGCAACCAGGTTCACCATTTTGTATGACTTACTGCAGATTCTGTCAGCCCAGTTCATTTCTCTCAGAAATCTTGGGCTCAAAAGGGCCACAAGTTTCAGATTTATGAAGAGAAGGAAGATGAGGAAGAAGAGGAGGTGGAAGAAAAATGAAGAGGAAGAAGAAGAGAAAGAGAAGGTAAAGGAGGAGAAGGAAAAAGAAGAAGAAGAAGAAGAAGAAGAAGAAGAAGAAGAAGAAGAAGAAGAAGAAGAAGAAGAAGAAGAAGAAGAAGAAGAAGAAGAAGAAGAAGAAGAAAAGAAGAAGAGAAGAAGAAGAAGAAAAGAAGAAGAAAAGAAGAAGAAGAGAAGAAGAAGAGAAGAAGAAGAAGAAAAGAAGAAGAGAAGAAGAAGAAGAAGAAGAAGAAGAGAAGAAGAAGAAGAAGAAGAAGAAGAAGGAGAAGAAGAAGAAGAAGAAGAAGAATGTCCCATCTTACATTCAAATTGGCAGGCTGGGTCCCAACAAGACTCCTACTATTAGTCTTAGGTGATATAGTAAAGACAATTAATACAAAATATTTTTTTTTCAATTACCTGGTTCATTCTTTCCCACAAAAACACACAGTATCCATGGAAGTAATAAGCTGAAACTTGGAACATAGTTTAAGCCATAAATTCATGATGTCCTGTTTGCTGGAGTTCTGTACAAGGGACAATATCTTTACGCTTTCCCAGTTACCAATGGAGTGAAACAATGCTGTGTACTTGTTCCCATTTTTAGCACAATATTTTCAGTCATATTGTTAAATGCCTTCAATGAGGACAGATGTAGCATCAAAGTCAACCACTGCATCAATGGTAAATTTTTCAACTTGAAAAGGCCATGAGCCAAAACTAAAGCAGAGGGAATGATGGTGCATGATTTTTTTGCTTACAGATGATTGTTCACTCAAACTGAGATGCAACAAAGAATGGATAGCTTGTGCTAATTTTGGCCTAACACACCAAGAAAACCTAGGTCTTCCATCAACCAGCACCACAGTGTCCATATGTAGAACCATCAGCTGCAGGAAATGGAGCAGTTGTGAATGCTATGGATAAGTTCACTGACTTTGGCAATATACTTTCCAGGGATATTCACATTCATAAACAAGTTGAGACATGCATTATCAGAGGTAGCTCAGTGTCTGGGAGATTCCAAAGAAAAGTGTGTGAGAGGAGAGGAGGAAGAGGAGGAGGAAGAGGAGGAGGAGGAGGAGGAGGAGAAGAAGAAGAAGAAGAAGAAGAAGAAGAAGAAGAAGAAGAAGAAGAAGAAGAAGAAGAAGAAGAAGAAGAAGAAGAAGAAGAAGAAGAAAGAGAAGAAGAAGAAGAAGAAGAAGAAGAAAGAGAAGAAGAAAGAGAAGAAGAAAGAGAAGAAGAAGAAGAAGAAGAAGAAGAAAGAGAAGAAGAAGAAGAAGAAGAAAGAGAAGAAGAAAGAGAAGAAGAAAGAGAAGAAGAAGAAGAAGAAGAAAGAGAAGAAGAAAGAGAAGAAAGAGAAGAAGAAGAAGAAGAAGAAGAAGAAGAAGAAGAAGAAGAAGAAGAAGAAGAAGAAGAAGAAGAAGAAGAAAAGAAGAAGAAGAAGAAGAATGTCCCATCTTACTGGTTACCGAACCATTGTGCTGATCTCGTTGTTGTGTGCCTGTGCAACATGAACCTTTTACCAGCGCCATGCCAGGAAACTGAATCCTTTCCATTTGAATTGTTTTAGGAAGATTCTGAAGATCACCAAGCAAGATGAGATATCAGATACTGAGGTCCTTTTTCTAGCTAAATTGCCAAGCATTCAAACTCTACTGGAGAGTGTGCAACTCTGTTAGGCTGGCCATATGGTCCAAATGCTAAATATACATTTGCCAAAAAGACTGTTTTATTGAGAACTCACACAGGACAAGTGCTCACTTGGTGGTCAGAAAAAGCAACAAAAGGACATTCTCAAGGTCTCTCTTAAGAACTTTAGAGTTGATTGTATGACATGGGAGACATTGTCACAGGATTGCCTGCCATGGCGTGCCTCATCAGAGAAGGTGGTATGCTCTATGAGCAAAGCAGAACAGAATTAGCTCAGAAGAAATGTGAGATACGCAAAGTTAGAGAATCCAATTCAAATGTTCATAGGGATTATTTGTGTCCCAACCTATAGCAGAACATTCAGAACTCATATTGGTCTGATGGACATATTGTAACAACTCTAACATCGTGATGTCATTTTGATCCCTTTTGAGAAAGGACAACAACAACCAAGCAAGACTATAGTAGTGACAAACACATGTAAAAAAATACCTGTGAACAGCAACAGCAAGATTTTATGATAATCAATTCTGATGGCCATGGCTCTCTTCAACAATGAATTGATTCAGACCAGTTCCAATGACCTTGTGATGAAGAGAGCTACCCCCAGAGAGAGGACTGTGGGAACTGAATGTGGATCACAACATGGTATTTTCACTTTTTTATTGTAGTTTGCTTGCATTTTGTTTTCTTACTCATTTTTTTGGGGGGCCTGATTTTTCTTGTACAACATGATATTTGTGGAAATATGTATAGAAGAATTGCACATGTTTACCATATATTGGATTACTTGCCAACTGGGGGAGAGAGTGGGGAAAATGGAGGGACAAAATTTGGAATACAAGGTTTTGAAAGGATCAATGTTGAAAATTATCCATGCAAGTACCTTCCATCTGGGGAGGGTGGGGAGAAGAAGGGGGACATTTGGAACAGAAGGTTTTACAAAATTACCCATGCATATGTTTTGAAAATAAAAAGCTTTAATAAAAAATATTCTTAAAATGTATGAAAAGATTTAAATCACATCACTTGCCCTAGAAGTACTCTCTGTGTAGAGACCTTGTGGAACAATGCTTATTCTTGTTGTTCATCCTTCATTCTCAGGGAGGATCACCGAAATCATCCCGGTGATGACTTGACTTGCACATGAATTAGATTTGAATGAGGCAGAGATGCAAAAAGTCATCAGCCTCACTCTCTCCTCACAATTGTTGGAGTCCAGTGGCAAGACTAAAGTCAAGAAGATTGGCAATGGCCCAGGATGCCTCCACCCAGTTCTTGGGTGTTTCAAACACTGTATAATTGTACATGACATCAAAGTCAGTACTTCTGAATCCTGCATATCAAACCTCTCCCATTGATCAATTAAAAAACAAAACAAAACAAAAAACAAATAGTTTTGATTATTACATTGGTTACCATAGAATTTGAGTTCTGATAATAGTGTACCCCTTTAAGGATTATTAAATAGCATAGTGGGTAGATTACCAAACTTGGAATCAGGAAGACTCATCTTCCTGAGTTCAAATCCAATTGCAGATACTTATCAAATGGTAAAAAGTGACCCTGGATAAATCACTTATCCCTGTTTGCCTAAATTTCCTCACCTGTAAAATAAGTTAGAGAAGGAAATGGCAAACTAATCCAATGTCTTTGCCAAGAAAACTCCAAATGAATTATGAAGAGTTGGATATGACTAAAAATGAATGAACAGCAATAAAAAGCCCTTTTAATTCCCAAATTTTTTATGATTTCCCTTGAAAATATAATCATTTTCTTCCTTTGAATTCACTTGGTGATTATTTTTTCTGTTTCTATTAAGTAACTATTAGGTAGTTGAATTGATGTGATACTAAATCCACAAATTAATTTAAATACTATCATTAATTTAATTTATACTACTATAGTATAGTAGAGTATAATTTAAGTACCATCATTATTTTTATTATATTATTCTGGCACACCCAAGAAAAATTAATGTCTCCAGGTATTTGTCTTCCTTTATTTCTATGAAGAACATTTATAGTACTATTTATATAAGTTCCATGGATGCCTTAGAGGTTAACGCCCAAATATTTTAAGTATTTCATAGTTCTTTCGAGTGGAATCTCTATGTCATTTTTTTCCTGCTTTTTATTACAGTTTAGAAATACTAATGATTTTTGTGATTTATTTTGTATTTGATTACTTATTAAAAACTATTGTTTACTTCATTTATTCATTGAGTCTGCAAATGAGAAAAACATCATCACATCACTTGCAAACAGGGAAAATTGTGTCTCCTCTTTAATTTCTATTTTCTTATTTCTACAGTAAGTATCATTAATGCTAGGCCAGTAATAGTGGGAAAAGGGTTGTTAACTTTACCCTAGTAATCAATATTTTTCTATGGAAAAAATGCTAACTCCTGATTTCAGGGTTGTAACTTTTATCATAATAATAATAAAAAAAAAGTCTAACTAGGTGACTTAGTGGATAGAGTTTGGGGCCTAGAATCTAGAAGACCTGAATTTAAATGCAGCCTCAGATGCTTACTAGCTGTGTAACCCTACACAAGTCATTTAATGGCTATTTGCCTCAGTTTCCCCATCTGTCAATGGGGTTAATAATAGTACCTATTATTCAAAGATTGTGATGAAGACTAACTGAGATAATAAATTGTAATTACTTTGCTACAATACTTGGCACATGGTAGGTACTTAATAAATACTTGTTTCTTTTCTTTTGCTTCCTCCTATTTTATAAAGTCTTCAGTACACATGAATGCATTTCTTCTATAGACAGATATTGTTGTTGTGATTTCTTACATACATGAATAATCATGTTAATCAAATTGCTAACAGCAAAGCATCTTGGTATACCTTCAAACTGGTCTTGAAGAATTTTTTTTAAATTATTGCTATAGACTAGTAAGAAATGCTTCCGTCAATATTTATTAGTGAAATTTGTCTGTCATTCTCTTTTATAGCATTGTATTTCTCCCGGGTATGAGAATCAGGATTAGATTTGAGTCACAAAAGGAGTCTGTTAAAGTGTCTTCTTTCTCAATTATTGAGACTATTTTTGCTAGTCTAGGTATTATTTGCTCCTTACATATATGATAGCATTCCATTTTATGTGGACCAAAGTTCTTTTTTCCCCCTTTGGTTGCATTTGTGGCTTACTGGATCTCCCTAAAATTGGATTGTTTAATATATCTGCTTCCTGATTGGCTAGCTTGGGTATTTGAGACTTTTGTTGCTGCTCATTCATTTCCTTTGATTTCTCAGCTTTGTTGAACTATAATTGTATAGAGCAGCTTCTGATTATTATCTTCATTCCTTGCCTGTACACTGGGAATTTATCCCATTTATTTTTGATCTAGGTAATTTGATTTTCTTCTTTCTCAGTTCTCAAACCAAGTTAGCTAATGGTTTGTCTATGTTATGTGTTCAGAACCAGTTCTTAACTTTTGTTTAGCAGTATTATAGGAATGTTTATTATTTTATCTATTTTTCTTTCATTTTGAAAAGTTCTTTTTTCTCTTTGTCCTTGCTTTAGAATTGCTTATTTATTTTCCAGAATTTTTTAATTGTTCTTACTTAATTTTTTTCTATTTTTAAAATATAGGTTTCCTATTAATACTTAAACCACAATAAAACTTTTCAAACATCCAAAAGATCTATATTTTTCCTGAAGACTCTTTTATTTCCATTCATAAATTTTAGTATATAGCTAGTTTGTTGGCATTCTCATTACCATAAATATTTATTATTTCTATGATTTTCTCTTGGATCCACTCATTATTCAGAATGCTGTTACTTAATTTCCATTTTATGTTTCCATTATTAATTTATTTTTCTTTATTAAATAATGTTCTACAAAGGATGCATTTAACATTTCTGCATTTTAACATTTATTATTAAACTATTCACCCATAATAAATAACAAAAAGATTTTATTATCATATTATTGATTAAATAGTAATATTATTAATAACAATTTGACATTTTCATTTATTTATTAGTGCCCTAGAACATGATAAATTTTGTAATGCTAAGAATCTGCATATATAATTTAATATGCCCCTTTATGTTACCAAAGTTTTACAAATTTTGTTTAATAATTTCTTTAGCTCTATATTATCTTTATTTTGTTTTCTTTCTGTTAGATTTATCTAGTTCTGAGAGAAAAACATTGAGATCTTATGTAATTGTTGATTCTATGTATGGCTTTTTTCAGTTTGATTAACATTTTAATACCTTAAGATATTACCCTATTTGGTATATGCCTCTTTATTATATACTTTGGGAGAAGCAGTGTCCAGGATCAGAGAGATGACAGTCTGCTATGCTTCGCCCAAATCACATCGAAAGATACATAAGACCAAAAAAAAAAAAAAAATCAAAAGGATGTTGTGATAATGAAACTTTAATGACAAGATGATCTTGGCCCAGGAAGTTGAGACCTGGTACACATAGAGGTTTTGTTGTAGAGTGTTCTCCCAAGAACAGCTTCATAAATAAGTAAAGAAAAGATTAAAGGCTTGATTTCCCTTCTATTCTCATTCCCATCCTAGTGGAAGCCTCTCTAGTATCTATACTTCCTGTCTCACTTGTATTAGGGTATTCAAAGAAGACTACTACTTCCAGTAAGAGGACTTGCTGAGCCTTTTTCGGGGCTGCTCATCCACCTTTGGTATCTACTTGGCACTCAGTTCTGACCTGCGGCTCCAAGAAATTCTGGCACGCAGACTGGGCACACCTAGTAAACTGTTTCAGTAGACAGGCTAAACCAGGTTGAAGGTAACAAAAGGGCCTCCAACTCATTAGTGAGTCAATGGGGTGTCTAACTCTAGTATTCAAAGACTTTCCCAGATAAGAACAATTTGTTCTGACACTCATGAAGGTGGCTAAAGCAGGTGGTCTTAGAGCTTGGTCAGTCATCAGAAATGCCAAGGTTTTCTACTACATCCTGAGTCATGACCAGTCACTTTGACTTTGTCTTGCCAGTTGATCCCTCTGCCATTGAATGCATCTTGCCATTTGATGACACTGGAAGAGAAAATGAGGTGGATGATTTCAAGCAACTCTGCCTCATTTAATTCATACATTAATATACATTAAATAAATTTATACATTAAATTAGTATATATTAAATACATTTTTCTCAATTTATACATGAATTATTCATGAAAGACATCATCCATACCATTTTGCCATTTTTACCTACCTGTGACAATGGGAAAGTGACAGAGTAGAGGTACAGATATAGTGGGAGCTGTAGTCACAACCCTGCATGCAGGTGGTTCTGGCTACAAGAAGAATTAAAGCATGACTTGGTTTCCCAGATGATTATGCACTCAATAGAGCCTCTGAGACTGAGACGTAGCACAATATGAATTGATTCTCTGCTATTTGTGCTAATTGTGCCTGACAATTTGTTATGGACCAGAACTCTGAACTTGAAACAAAGGATACTTACAAGGTACTAAGTCGGTGGAATTGATAGAGACAATAGTTCTCTAATTTAGCATGGTTCAAAATGATTGATTTAATCCTACAAGGAGATGTTATGGGCCAGAACTTGAAATAAGGTACTAAGTGGAATCAAGGAGACAATGGTTAAATCTAGGTTAGCATTGATTTAATCCTACAACAAATAATGGTTTCCTAGTGATATAATGATTGGTTTATACTCAGTGTGGGGTATATAAGCTAGAAGCCTCAGCCAGGGAGATTCAGAGATTCAGAGACAAGCAGACAGAAGGCTGGAGGCTGAAGGCTGGAGCACAAACCCTTGGATTCAGACAAATTCATCCCATCTCACACCGCCTTGGTGTCAGTCTCTCCTCCTTTGCTTCTCCACTGAAACCAAGACTCCAGAAGGCCTCCAGAAAACTAGCTAGGCCCTAAGTGAAGGGGACAAGACTTTGAAGGAGATAATAAAGGATTTGGACTTTAACCTCTGGTTACTCATGTGGTGAAACCGAACTGAAATGAAAAATGCTCCCAGACAACACAAAAAACCTCAACAGAGAAATTACATTTTAGAGAAAATATTACAACAATTAACCCCAAGTAAAGAGATTCTCTACCAGATAACAGCATACCATCTGTATATGGAAACATTAATTAGAGCAAATGGAGAGATTTTGAATGTTATAGATAATTAACCTACCTTGGAAGTATACTTTCATGGGATATCTACAAAGATGATGAAGTTGACATATACATACATTACCAGAGCTAACTCATGGAGGATCTAGAAGAAACTGTGGGAGAGAAGTATTAGGCTGCCTATCAAACAGAAGGTTTACAGAACCATTCTTTGACCTCATTGCTGTATGCTCGTAAAACCTAGACAATCTCCCAAGATCAAGCCAAAAAACTGGATCACCTCCATTAGGAAGATTCTGAATCTTGCCTCCACGATGATATCATTTCAGTCCCCTTTGAGCATGAAGGATAATAACTAATTCTTCCTATATATCCCCCAACCAAAGTCACTTGCAAGGACAGTCTCAACTACAACAAACAGCAGAAGCTGTTTTGGTCTTTGTTGTTGTTGTTGTGATGGTGGTGGTGGTGGTGATGTGTGTGTGTGTGTGTGTGTGTGTGTGTGTGTGTATTCTTACAAGGTACTTAGGCATTTAGTTCACACCTTTAAAGGAGTTCAAACCTTTAAAGGAGTTTATACCCTTAAAGAAATTCACTCATTGGTCCACACATTAGATTCACACCTTTAAGAGAGCATACTTTCAGGTAGTACCCACAAGCCCATTCTCTGGGAGGATATAAAAAGCCAGAATTCAGAGTCTAGATTGAGTCAAGGAGAGGACTTCCTGGGAGAACTTCAGGGGACTTTGGAGGAGAGGATTTTGGGAGTTTCACAACTAGGATTGACTTCTGGGAAACCCACAATCCCACACTCTTGGAGGAGTCTGATTCCCTACCCCAGGAGATTCAGAGTCAAGAGAGTCATTCGAGATTCTACTGTGATGCTGGCTGGAGACACTTGGACAAGAGCTCTAAGGAACCAAAGAGAGAGGAAGGCCTCCAGAAAGCTAGCTGAGCCCCAGGTGAAGGAGATAAGACTTGAAAGAGAAAATAAAGGATCTGGAGATAAGATTTGGAAAGAGACAGTAAAGGACTTTAACTCCTGGCTGCATTTTGGGATTATTGAGTTGAAACTAAGGCCTTCAGAAGCTCCCCAAGAAATCTGCTCCAAGAGAACGATTACGATTCAGAGAAACAGATCATCACATGTGTGTATGTGTGTATGAGTGTGTGTTAATAGAGCTACAAAAAACCTCCACACATAAAGATCATTATATATTGGTTCTTATTTTAAAGTCCATGAATTTATATTTGATAGCTATGTCTCAATAGCTCTAAGATCCTTTGTAACCCAATATATTTTATTATATGTATTTAAAAACATGGTTCTGGAAATGAGTCAATAAGTTTCACCAAACTGCCAAGGGGATCTAGGTCACAAATAAAAGTTAAAGAAGTTTGAATGTAGACAAAGAAATTCCCTGGATTTTTCTCCTGTTTCCTTCCCTTCCCCCATGATTATATATCTAACAGAAAGAGCAATGAATGGCATTAGCTGGAGTTTAAAACAAAAGTATGCTTCGCAAAAATATAACTTTTAAATAAAAAAATACAATAAAAGAGGGGAAAGAAAACAAGGATTTATATGTGTGTGTATGTGGGTGGGTGGGTGTGTATGGGTGTGTGTTGGGATTGGGGAAGGAACTACATGTGTCTCACATATGTGAATGTGCCAGTGTGTCATTTGGGGAGATACATATGCGTGAAAGAATGGAAAAGCATGTGGAGATGGCTACTCCATCAGCTACTGTGTACACAGCTGGTTGGCTGAGTTCATCTGAATCGGGAGAAGATTGACATTCACCTGGCTCAGGTTGCTTTAGGCATAATGCCAGCAGGAGACAGGAGTAAAGGTTTATTTTAATTTTTTTTTTTTTAAAGAATTCAACCATTGCTATAGAACAATCCCTGTGAGGAATTCCTTCTAGCCTTAACTGCTCTTTATCATATTCTGAGAGCAGGAGATTGACTGGAATATGTCTTGGTTTTATAAAAATATTTTTTATTTAAATAAGCATTTTTAAAATCTTGACAACATTTTATCGGGCACTGCAGGAGATAGAACACTACACTTAAACTCAGATAAAGTAAGTTTAAATCCCACCTCAGACACTTACTAGTTTTGTGACTGAGTAAAAGCCTTGATTCTCACAACCTTAATTTCTTCATTTGGACTTCCCAATATTGTGAACATCAAATGACATAACGTATGCTTTGCAAATCTTAAAGCAATATATAAATATAAGTTGCTATTATGAGCATTAGTCTTATATTTCTTTTTTAATTGTTTTTTTCTTTTTTCAAATACATATAAAGATAGTTTTTAACATTTATTTTTGTAAAACTTTGTATTCCATTTTTTTCTCCCTCCCTCCCTCAATTCTCTCCTCCTCAAGACACCAAGCAATCTGATATAGGTTAAACGCATGTAATTCTTTTAAACATATTTCCATATTTGTCATGTTGCACAAGGATAATCAGATCAAAAGGGAGAAAACCACAAAAAAGAAAACAAGCAAACAACAAAAAGGTGAAAATACTATGCTTCTACCCACATTCAATTTCCATAGTTCTCTCAAGTCTATTAGAATTGCCTTGAATCACCTCGTTGTTGAAAATAGGCACGTCCACCACAGTTGATCATCACATAATTTTGTTGTTACCATGTGTGATGTTCTCTTGGTTCTGCTCACTTCACTTAGCATCAGTTCATGCAAGTCTTTCCAGGCATTTCTGAAATTAGCCTGCTCAACATTTCTTATAAAACAATATTTCATTACATTCATATACCATAACTTATTTAGTCATTCCCCAAATGATGGGCATCCACCCAACTTCTAGTTCCTTGTCATACAAAAATAGCTTGAGTGTCTCATAAATTAGCATTATATTTGCTTACTAATTGTGTATTCTGTTTTATGCATTTTAAAACATTATTTTTCAATTAAGTGGTATGAAGAAAAGATCATTGACCCTAGCGTTGGAAGACTTGAGTTTAAAGATCCATAGGTTTCAGCAGTTTGCCAAAGGTCACCATGAGATTAAAAAGATTAAGAAACCCTGTTTTAGAGAGCTGCCAATGCTAGAGAGAAGTTCTCACTTACTCAGGGTCATTCACCTAATAAGTGTCAAAGATCAGACACAGATCTTCTTTATCAGCTCTCTAGCCAATACCCTAAACTGCCTCTAATGACTCCTCCTGTCACCTTTATAAAGACACCCAGAATGATAGGATTGGAAAGTACACATGGGGATCATATGATCTGACTACCAAGGTTTTATAAATGGGGAAATCACTTGCCTAAGATTTCATGGCTAATTATTGCCAAAGGAGAAACTAGAACCCAAATATTCAAATGCCCAGTCAGTTTCACACAATGCACAGTTCCTATTATGTGCCAAACCCTGAGCCAGATGCTGGTAATACAAAGATTGAAATGAGATCAGTCCTTGATCTTAAAGAGATTATAAGCTAGTAGACATATAGTATTTAAGTAGACAGGAAGGCACATAGAACTCAATTTGAAAAGAAACAAAAAACTATAAAACCTGGAAGAAATTGTCCTTTCTATTATAGCCCCTTTGCCTGGCTCAATGATTATTCATAAAGTCACCACTGAGACATCATCCAATGACTGGGGTTCCCAACCCTAATGTAAGAAACAAAGTTTAGGGAAAGGCTCTTCTTGCCAAGGACTATGATAAGCTAAAACTTGAGGAGATTCCAAGATGGTAAAAGTGAAGGGACTTATTTTTGTAGTGGCAAGGAACTGGAAATTAAATGGCTACCCAATAGTTAGGAAATGGCTGAACTAGCCATGGCATATGAATATAATGGAATATTATTGTTCTATAAGAAATGACAAGGAGGCTGATTTTAGAAAAGCCTGAGAAGACTCTCATGAACTGCTATTGAGTGAAGTGATCAGAACCAAGAGAACATTTTACATAGCAAGAGGATTATATGATCAACTGTGATGGATTTGGCTTTTTTCAACAATGGGGTGATTCAAGGCAATTTCAGTAGACTTATGATAGAAAGAGCCATTAACATCCAGAGATCAAAGGCTCCTTCATATTTTTTACCTTTACTGTTGTTTGTTTGCTTGCTTGTTTTTTTTTTCCTTATGTTTTCATTTTTTCTTCCTTTTGATCTGATTTTTTCTTGTACTTTCATAATGAATATGGAAATTATGTTGTGAAGAATTGCACATCTCTTAACCAATATTAAATTGATTGCTTTCTAGGGCAAGAGGGGAAAGAAGAGTGAAAATTTTGGAACACAAGGCTTTGCAGAAGTGAATGCTGAAAACTATCTTTGCATATATTGAGAGGAAAAAAGTTATTATTTTTTTAAGTGAAAATGTTTAAAAGATTGAAGAAATCAATATAGGAAGTGATATTTGGGGGATGCATGAATAGGTCTTCCAACAAAGATGTGATACTTAGGATAATAAAGGCCCTGATTTTATGGACCATAGTTTACCATTACTAGTCACCATTCTGTTCAAGAAGAAAGGCCATCAAGTAAAATATTGCTGCATTATTTCCCTACTTTGAATCATAGACAGTAGAACGAGTCCTAGATACTTGAATCTGAAAATGTGGGCTTGAATTTGCCCTTTGATGCCCATTACTTGTAGAACCTACTACATGTGGTCATTTAACTTTCTGGGCTTTGGTTCCTTTGTAACATTAAGGGATTGGAGGAGATGGCCATTTTTCTAGCTCTTCATAAATGGTTGTATGATTCTATGAAGAGGCAGTTGGATAGAACAGTAGATAGAACATTGGGCTTGGAATTAGGAAGAATCATCTTCATGGTTTCAAATCTGGCCTCAGACACTTAGTAGCTATGTGACCCTGGGCAAGCTGCTTCAGCCTGCTGAGAAAACCCCAAATAGAGATTTAGACATAACAGAAACTCAACAAGAACATAATTCTATGAATTATGGAATACTGGATGTGTTAAATGTTAGGGCTAGAAAGGCTCTTAGAACAAAGAATGTCAATGCTGAGAAGGCCCTTAGAAGAGAGAAAGGCAGGGATATGAGAGATCCTAGAAGAGAGAAGTTTAGAGTTGCAGAACAGAGAGTGAGAGAGTTCAAAGGTACGTTTGAACACAAAAGACTTTAGGTACTTCCCAGGCAGGTCTCCTCATTGTACAGATGAAAGAACTAAGGTCCAAAGAAATCATTTCAATTATCCAAGGTTGGTTACTCAATTATTAAGTGGCAGAACTGGAATTTCAACCTAGGACATCTGACTCTTGAGTCAGTATTCTCATTGCCTCCTTCTCTTTTTATAAATGAAGAACCTTATGAAAATGAAGAGAGATATGTAGGGATGTGCCAGTAGGACTTTTCAATTCATATATGCACCTTCCCATGACCAAACTCAGAAACCTCTCTCTATAGCTTCTCAAATGGATGCTAACTCATAGGAAACTTCAAAACAACTATTTGGTCTTCCTTTTCACTATCTTTACAGTAAACAAATCAGTCTCAATCAATCAATCAATAAATATTTACTAAGATCCCATTATGTGCCATATACTGTACTAAAGGCCGACATACAAAAAGAAGCAAAAGATAGTTCTTGCCAGGAAGGAAATTATAATTGAGGGGAAATCTCCTAATATCTCACACCTAAATTCCTCCTTTAATTATGGGTACATAGAAACACAGAATTTCAGAAGCTGTTGGGCCCAAACCATATCCCATTAAGTGGTAGACTGGATCTGTAGTGAAAAGACTTGCATTTAGTGGATTCAAATTCATTCTGTGGTGCCTTATATCCTTGAGAAAGTTATTTAATTATCCTGGACCTCAATTTTCTCAAATATAAAATTAAAGGGTTATCCAATGGAGTCCCTCAAATCCCTTCCATTTCTAGATATGTGATCTGATGTTCCCTCAAAATTATCCCTGAGAGATTGGCTAAGGTGACAGAAAAAAAAATAATGACATGCTGGAGGGGATGTGGAAAACTGGAACATTAATACATTGTTGATGCAGTTATAAAATGATCCAAACATTCTGGAAAGCAATTTGGAACCATGCCCAAAACTTGTTCAATACACTTTGATCCAACAGTCTCACTATTGAGTTTGTATCCCAAAGAGGTAATTAAAAAGAGAAAAAGATCCATATGTGCAAAACTGTTTGTAGCAGCTCTTTTTGAAGTGGCAAGAAACTAGAACTCGAGTAGATGTCCATCAGTTGGAGAATGGCTGAATAAGTTTTAGCATATGAAGGTAATAGAATATTATTGATCTATAAGAAATGATGAACAGGCTGATTTCAGAAAAGAAAGATTTACATTAACTGATGCAGAGTGAAATGAGCAGAACCAGAACATTATACATAGAAACAACAAGATTATATGATGATTAACTGCAATGGACTTAGCTCTTCTCAACAAAGTGGTGATTCAAGGCAATTCCAATATTCTTGGCATGGAAAATGTAACTCACATGCAGAGAGAGACCTGTGGAAACTGAATATGGATCAAAGTACAGTATTTTCACCTTTTTTGTTTATGTTCGTGTGTTTCTTTTCATTTTTGGCTTGATTTTTCTTGAACAACATGACACATATGGAAATATGTTTAAAAGGTATGCACATGTTTAATCTATATCAGATTTCTTGCTGTCTTGAGGAGAGAGGCAAGAAAGAGGAGAAAAATTTAGAACACAAAGTCTTCCAAAATGAATGCTGAAAACTATCTTAACATGCATTTGGAAAAATAAAGTACTATTGAAAAAATAAAATAATTTATTATTCAGTCTTAGTCCAGAAATATTTATTAAGCACCTATTTCCTCATCTATAAAATTAACTGGAGAAGGAAATGGCAAACTACTCCAGTATCTCTGCCAAGAAAACCCGAAATGAGGTCATGAAGAGCCAGAGCT
Organism: Sminthopsis crassicaudata; assembly: GCF_048593235.1. Lineage (NCBI taxonomy): Eukaryota > Metazoa > Chordata > Mammalia > Dasyuromorphia > Dasyuridae > Sminthopsis > Sminthopsis crassicaudata. Next base: position 25,814,480 of record NC_133617.1, on the reverse strand, counting down.
TACTGGAAAATGACTGAACTGAAAATGTGCCATGCACTGTGCTTCTGAGGCTGCAAAGAAAGGCAAAATACAGTCCCTGCTCTCCAGGAGTTTGGTCTCTAATGGGAAGAATGACATGCCATTAACTATATGCAAACAAGTTATATAAAGGATTAAAAGGTGACAGTCAATAGAGAGAAGCCACTAACATTAGGGAAATTAGAAAAGACTTCCTGTAAAAATAGCTGATATTTATTTAATATCTCAATGTTTGCAAACCCCTTTACAAATATTATCTCAGAGATGGTGCTATTATCATTCCCATTTTACAAATAAAGAAACTGAGGCAGGCAGACATTGCCCAGGGTCACACAGCTGGTAAGTATCTGAAACTAGAGCTGAACTAAGATCTTCCCAAGACTTATACTTTAATCACAGTACCTCCTCCTCCCTCAATCCCTCCTCGTGAAGATGGGATTTTAGCTGGGACTTGAAGGACCTTATCTGAAGACCTTTTAGTGATGGAAACCAATACACTTTCAAAGTAATCCAATCCACATTTGGATAGGAGGGAATTTTCATCTCTGGTTCCTTAAATCAAGGCAAAATGACCTCATTTGGAACTTCTGCCCATTATTCGGGGCTGGCCTTTGAAGCTAAGGACAAGAAATCTCTTCCACATGAAAGTCCTTCAAACACACTTGAAAAAAAGTTTTCATGCCCTCCTTAAGTCTCCTCTTCTGTATACTAAACATTTTCAGATGCCTAAATGAATTGTCAAGGCATGATTTTGAAACATTTTATCATCTTGATTGTCTTCGTGGTCCATTCTCCAATTTCTCGATATCTTTGCAGAACTAAGTACAATCTCACTAAGGAGGTCTAAAAAGAATAGATCACAACACTGTCCACACTTCCTTAATCATAAAACCATACTTTTAGGCAATATTAACTCTTTTGTTATTGTTGTTATCATATCATACTGTTCACATATTAAATTTGTGGTCCCCTGGTGTTTTATGGTTTTCATCTGGAAAGGAACTTTGATATCATCTATTCCAACTACCTCATTTTACAGATGAAGAAATCAAAATCCAAAGAAATTAGGCAGCTGATCTGAGGATCCTATACTTCTAAGTAATACAATGGAGATTAAATGCAATACTCTTTAAAGTGATCTTTTTTAAAAATTTTGAGTTTCAAATTCTCTCCTATTCACTCCTCTCCCACTCATTGTGAAGGCAAGAAATGTGATCTCAATTATACTTGTAAAGTCACACCAAACATATTTCCATATTAACCCTGCTGCAAAAAAAAAAAGAAAAATAAAGTGAAAAAAAATTATGTTTCTCAAAGGGACCCACATGTGCAAAAATGTTTGTGGCAGCCCTTTTCATAGTGGCAAAAAACTGGAAGTTGAATGGATGCCCATCAGCTGGAGAATAGCTGAACAAGTTATGGTATGTGAATATTATGGAATATTATTTTTCTATAAGAAATGATCAGCAGGATGGTTTCAGAGAGTCCTGAAGAGACTTACATGAACTTGATGTGAAGTGAAATGGGCAAAACCAGGAGATTATTGTACATGTAAAAAACAAGATTATATGATGATCAATTTTGATGGACGTGGCTCTTTTCAAAAATGAAATGGTTGATGCCAGTTCCAATGATCTTGTGATGAAGAGAGCTATCTACACCTAAAGAGAGGATTATGGGAACAGAATGTGAATCACAACACAACATTCTCACTTTTTTTGTTATTGTGTACTTGCATTTTGTTTTCTTACTCATTTTCTTTCCTTTTTGATCGGATTTTTCTTGTGCAGCAAGAGAATTATATAAATATGTTTACATATATTGGATTTAACATATACTTTAACATGTTTAACATATATTGGATTGCTTGCCGTCTAGGGGAGAGGGTAGGGGGAAGCAGGGGAAAATCCGAAACACAAATCTATGCAAAGGTCAATGTTAAAAAATTATCCATGTATATGTTTTGAAAATAAAAATCTTTAAAAAATAAAAAGAAAGAAAAATTATGCTTCCATCTAAAATGCAGCATTCTTTCTATTTCTAATTACTCTCAATCCATGGCTTCAAAAACCAGAATTTAAAACAGCTTGCAGAACAGAGACACAGTAGCTGTAACTTTGGTGGCTAGAGTGGCAATGAAGGATAGCAGAAAGAGCTTGGGGATTAGAATCAAAGAGACCGACTCCCAGTTTTGATTCATATATAATAGTGAGGTAGTTGGCAAGACTGTGAAAGAAAAGACTAGAAAATGTAGATTGACGTGAACAACTTTACTGGAAATAGTAGGCAAACAATTCCAGCAGTCTTATGATGAAGAGAGCCATCTGCAACCAGAGAGAGCACTGTGAAAACTAAGTGTGGATCACAACATAACATTTTCACTCTTTTTGTTGTTGTTTGTTGCATTTTGTTTTCTTTCTCATTTTTTTTTCCTTTTTGATTTGAAATTTTCTTGTGTAGCCTAATAATTGTATATTGAATTCCTTGCCATCTAGGGGAGGGGATGGGGGGAAAAGAAGGAAAATTTTGGAACACAAGATTTTACAAGGGTGAATGTTGAAAATTATCTATGCATATGTTTTGAATATAAAAAGTGTTAATAAAAAAAAGAATCACTGGAGAGGTGGCTAAGATGCCAGAATAAAGGCAGGGACTCACCTGAGTTACCCAAATTCCATTCCAAGCTACTTTAAAATAAAATGAATTCTATAATTGCAGAAGTGATGATTTTCCAGCCTAAGACAACTTAGGAGGAAAGGTCTATTTCATAGGGGAGAGAGTGAAACACAGGAGAGTGAAGCATTCAGATAGGAAGGGGCTGGAAGCTGGTCAGAGGATATTGGGGCCAGTTTGCTGGCACTGACTATAAAATTTTGCTGTATCAACCATATAGAAATTTGAGTTACAGGCCTGGGTCACAGTCCTCAAGTTGGAAAGAGTACTAGTACACCAGAGCTCATAACTGAGGAAAGCAGAGAGCCTGGTCAGAGTTCTGAGGGGAAAGAGTACTTGTGGTCATTCACAGACCAGAGCACAAGCCATGAAATCAGTGACCAAACTTCTTCTTAGATCACATCACCTTAGAAGAACTGAAAACTTATGGGTCTCAAGAGTTAGCTCTGAAAATGACAGCATGAAAAATCTGAAGTTTGAGACAGGACCCCCACTCCAGCCAGGAAGAATGTCCAAATTTAACATAAAGTTAAAAATTTAAAAATGGGAAAAATTAGTAAACCTGATCACAGAAATTTACTATAATGACAGAGAAGATCAAAATAAACTGAGAAGAGAATAATAATCTTTTTTTTGTCATAAATTTATATCCTTTGGGTTTTTTTAAACTTTTTTTCTTTATTAAAGCTTTTAATTTTTCAAAACATATGCACGGATAATTCTTCAACACTAAACCTTACAGAACCTTGTGTTCCAATTCCCAACTCTTTTCCTACACCCTCCCCCAGATGGCAAGTAGTCCATATGTTAAACATGGAAGAATATATGTTAAATCCAATATATGCATACATATTTATGCAATTATTTTGCTGCACAAGAAAAATCAAATCAAACCAGAAAAAAAATGAGAAAGAAAAAAAAAATGCAAGCAAACAACAAAAAGAGTGAAAATGCTATGTTGTGAACAACACTCAGTTTCCACAGTCCTCTCTCTGGATGCAGATGGCTCTCTTCATCACAAGACCATTGGAACTGGTCTGAATAATCTCATTGTTGAAGAGAGCCACATCCATCAGAATTGATCATCGTATGATGTTGTTTGTAACTGGCAAGTGGAAGCTAATGGCTCCATGAGATATCAAGAAACAAAAAAACAAAATCAAAAGAATGAAAAACTGAAGAAAGTATAAATTATCTCATTGGAAAAAAACATTTGACCTGAAAAATAGATCAAGGAGAGATAATTTAAGAATTATTAAATTTTCTGAAAACTATGATTCCTTTAAAAGGAGCTTAGACATCGCATTTCAAGAAATTATCAAGAAAAACTGCCACAATATCCTAGACCCAAAGGGTAAAATAGAAAGTGAAAAAATCCATTTAGCATCTCCTAAAAAGAGATCCCAAAATTAAAACTCCCTCTAATATTTTAGTCAAATTCCAGAACTCCCAGATCAAGGAGAAAATACTGTAAGCAGCCAGAAAGAAACAATTAAAATATCAAGGAGCCAGACAAGATAACACAAGATTTATCAATTTCTACATTAGAAGATTACAAGGCTTAAAATATGATATTTGAGAGAGAAAAAGGAAAAATATTCTACTTAAAATAATTGTAAACAATATAAAATTCTTGGAAGTCTACCTGCCAAGACAAACACAGGAATTATATGAACAAAATTACAATGCGTTTTTCAAATGAATATAGTTAGATCTGAACAATTAAAGAAAACTATTATGCACTCATGCATAGACTAAACCAATATAATAAAAATGACAATTCTACCTTAATTTACTTATTTAATGCCATACCAATCAAACTACCAAAATTATTTGTAGAGTTTTAAAAAATAATAATAAATTCATCTGGAAGAACAAAAAGTCAATAAAATCAAAAGAATTTGTTTTTAGTGTTAAGGAAGGTGGCCTACCCATAATAGATCTCAAACTGTATTATAAAATGGTAATCATCAAAATAATCTTATACAGACTAAGACAGAGTATTGAATCCGTGAAATAGATTGAGTATACAATACACAGTAGATAATTACTATAATGATTTAGTGTTGGATAAAGGTAAGGATGCCAGCTAGAAACTAGATATCAGCCACAATCTCATACTGAGTATCAAGAAAAGGTCAAAATGGGCATCTAAGTTTAAAGATGATGTCAAGCAAATTAGGAGACCATGGAATGGTTTGCCTGTCTGATCTTAAGATAAGAAAAGAAGTTACAACAAAATGGGAGATAGAACATTATGGGATATAAAATGGATAGTTTTTGATTACATTAAATTTTAAAAGTTTAGCACAAACAAAACCAATGCAACCAAGATTAAAAGGAAAGCAGAAAACTGAGGAAATATTTTTATAGCAAGTTTTTTTTTTTTTTCTGATAAAGGATTCCTTTCTTACATAAATAGAGAACTGGTACAAATTTATAAGAATATGGGTCATTCCTCAATTTAAAAATGGCTAAAGGATGTAAACAGGTAGCTTTCAGTTGAAGATATTAAAGCTACCTATATTTTTATATAAAAATACTTTAAATCACTTTTGATTAGAGAAATGTACAAGACAGCTCTGAGATATACTATTTTATAGCTATCAGACTGCATAATATGACAAAAAAGGAAAATAGTAAATTACGGAGGGGATGTGGGAAAAATGGAATGTTAATACACTGTTGGTAGTGGTGTGAAATGATACAACTATTCTGAAGAGAATTTGGAACTATCCCGAAAAGATCTATAAAACTTATATAAATATAAATGTTTATATAAGCTCTTTTTATAATAGAAAAGAATTGAAAGTTGAGAGGATGCTCATTAATTGGGAATGACTAAACACGTTGTAGTTTATGATTGTGATAGGATATTATTATACCATAAGAAATGATAGACAGACTTATTTTTAAAAAATAAAGAATTGCATGAACTACTGTAAAATGAAGTAAACAGAAATAGAGCACTGTACAAACTAACAACAATATTGCACCATGAGCAATTGTGAATGACTTAGCCTTTCTCAGCAAAACAAAGATCCAAGACAATTCTGAAGGATTTATGAGCAAAAAATAAATGCTAACCACATGCAGAGAAAATGTTGATGGAGTCTGAATGCAGAATGCAGATCAAAGTATGCTTTTTTAACTTACTGAATTTTTGGTGAGGATTTTATGTATTTTCTTTCAAAATATGGCTTAATATGGAAATGTTTTGTATGACTGAACGTGTATATCCTATATCAATGTATTTGCCTTCTCAAGGATGAGAAAGAGGGATAGGGAGAACTTAGAACTCAGTTTTTTAGAATGAATTTTTAAAATTGTGTTTATAGGCAACTGAAAAAAAATAAAATTTTAAAAATAGAATTATTGGACTAACAAATATCTATGATAAAAAAATCATATTCCAAAAAACAATGAAAGAGAACTGCCCAAATATCTCAGAAACAAGGACAAAGAAGAAATTAAAGAATCCACTGATTCTGAAAGTGGAAGAAAGCCCAACATAAAGACTCCCAGGTGTGTTGTAGCCAAAATCCAGAACTCACAGGTCAAAAATATAGCAAACAGTTAGAAAGAATTCAAGTGCTTAAAAAATAGGATCGTATAAGAATTAGGAGATACCACTATGAAAGAATAGAGAGCATGAATATAGAAATATATTTGATCCAAGGGGGATACAGAAGAGAAAGGGGTTAAAGGAAAGGCATATAAGCAATACAAGGAAGATTAAGTGAGGGGTTTGTCAGAAGAAAAAACAATTTCTTGAAGACAAGAACAATGAAAGAAAATAGAATGGAAAAAATAATTAGCCATCATAACTGAATGGGAATGACATGAACTCACCCATTAAACAGAAGATAACAGAATATATTAGAAACCAAAATCTAACAATATGATTTATTTTTTTAAAATAACAAAAATGAAACAAAATGCTATACAGAGAATTAAAATAAGGGGATGGAACAGAATCTCTCATGTTTCATCATACATATTACATATATACATAAAGTGTAATCTGTATATATTATTATTATTATTAAATGTGAAATTCGTAAAGTACTTTACACCTTGCCTGGCAAATAAGAGGCACTTAATGAATTTTTTTTTCCTTCCCTCCTTATAATTTCACCTGAAATAAAAGAAATAATTTGTAAACTAATATAGTATTAGCTAGTCTGAATTTTTTTTTAATTTATTTTTATTTATTTATTTTTTTTTTACTTTTTTTTTTTTTTATTCATTTTTCCAAATTATCCCCTCCCTCCCTCCACTCCCTCCCCCCGATGGCAGGTAATCCCATACATTTTACATGTGTTACAATATAACCTAGATACAATATATGTGTGTAAATACCATTTTCTTGTTGCACATTAATTATTAGCTTCCGAAGGTATAAGTAACCTGGGTAGATAGACAGTAGTGCTAACAATTTACATTCACTTCCCAGTGTTCCTTCTCTGGGTATAGTTATTTCTGTCCATCATTGATCAACTGGAAGTGAGTTGGATCTTCTTTATGTTGAAGATTTCCACTTCCATCAGAATTTTCCACTTCCATCAGAATTAGTCTGAATTTTAAAAGAGTAGAAAATCAAGTAAACAAAATAGCAAGTGAACAAGGTGAAATCAAAGCAAAACCAAACAAACAAAAAAAAAAGAATAAGAAAAATATATTTTGCACAGCCATAAATTAACAAACTGAGAAAACAAAAGAAATAGAGGATTACCTTCAAAATACAAAATATTCAAATGATCAGCAGTTTGAATAGAGATCTTAAATAATAAAATCTCAGAAAAGAAAATAAATCTAACTGTAAAAGAACTAATAAAGAAAAAAATCCCTGGACCTGAAATATTTATAATAGAATTCTATCTAATTTTTATAGAAAAGTAATCACTTATTCTTCACAAATTATTCTCAAAAATTGTGAAAGAATACTATGAACTCTTTTTAATGAGACAAATATTATTCTAATAGCTAGACAAGGGGGAAATAAAATATGGAAAGAAAACTATAAGCCAGTATTGGTTTTTTTTATTAATTTTATAATTATAACATTTTTGACAGTACATATGCATACGTAATTTTTTTACAACATTATCCCTTGTACTCCCTTCTGTTCCGAATTTTTCCCTCCTTCCCTCCACTCCCTCCCCTAGATGACAGGCATTCCCATACATATTAAATATGTTATATTACATCCTAGATACAATATATATGTGCAGAACCGAATTTTTGTTGTTGTTGTTGCAAAGGAAGAATTGGATTCAGAAGGTAAAAATAACCTGGGAAGAAAAACAAAAAATGCAAACAGTTTGCACTCATTTCCCAGTGTTCCTTCTCTGGATATAGTTGATTCTGTCCATCATTGATCATTTGGAACTGGATTAGATCTTCTCTATGTTGAAGATATCCACTTCCATCAGAATACATCCTCACACAGTATCATTGTTGAAGTGTATAATGATCTCCTAGTTCTGCTCTTTTCACTCAGTATCAGTTCCTGTAAGTCTCTCCAGGCCTGTCTGTATTCCTCCTGCTGGTCATTTCTTACAGAACAATAATATTCCATAGCCTTCACATACCATAATTTACCCAACCATTTTCCAATTGATGGACATTCATTCATTTTCCAGTTTGTAGCCACTACAAAAAGGGCTGCCATGAACATTTTGGCACATATAGTTCCCTTTCCCTTCTTTAGTATGTCCTTGGGATATAAGCCCAGTAGTAGCACCGTATAAGCCAGTATTGTTAATGAATATTGATTTTAAAACTTTAAACAAAAGCCTATCAAAGAGAATAGTGATTTATCCAAGAAAGCATTCATCATGATCTAGTGGGATTTTCACTTTCTTAACATTCTAGCACCATTGTTCAACATTAAGAAAGCAATCAACATAATAAATTATATTAAAAACCCAAACTACATGATCATCTCAATAGTGGCAGAAGAAACCACTGGCAAATATAACATACTTTTATGTTATATCCTAAAAAGTAAAGAGACATTTTTACAAAATCAATTTTTAAAATCTCTCTAAAATCAAAACCTTTTTAAAATAAATACAAGAATGAAGCAAGGATTCCAACTTTCCCCTCTATGATTTTTTTTTTTGTCTTTGAAGTTAAGTGACTTGCCCAGGATCACACAGCTAGGAAGTGTTAAGTGTCTGAGGCCAGGGTTGAACTCTGGTCCTCCTGACTTCAGGGCTCTATCCACTGCACCACCTCGCTGCCCCTCCCCTCTATGATTTAATACAGTTATGGGAATACTAGCCATGGCAATAAGACAAGAAAGGGATTAATGAATAAATATAAGTATTTAGAAGATAAAATTATTTGCTAATGAAATGATGGTTGATTTGGAAATTATCAGGGAATCATCAAAGATACTAATTGAGACAAATTTTAAAATTTCATTTTTAATTTATGAAATAAAACAAGTATTTCCATAACATAGTACAATAAAAAAGATCCTTGTAAATTAAACTGCAAATCTACTATGCACAACTTCCTTTAAAAATATGCAACAAAATTATCATGTAAATTTCTTTTTTCCCCTTTCTTTTTCTTCCATTTACCTGCCCTACAGATGGTTAAAATTAAGCACAAATAAGTCTATAGTTCTTTCTTTGTATGCAGATAATCTTTTTCTTCATATGTCCTTTATGGTTCATTTGTATGTATTCTAATGGATAATGGATAAAATAACTTATTCACTCAAAGTCACTTTTTTCTCAATTGTACTTTATTTTTCCAATAACATGTAAAAATAGTCTTCAGCATTCATTTTTGTAAGATTTTGAGTTTTAAGCTTTTTTCCCCTTTCTCCTTTACCTCCATCATTTTAAAAATGTTTCTACATTTGTCATGTTGTGAAAGAAAAATCAGAAAAAAGGGAAAAATCATGAGAGAAAAAGCGAACAAACAAAAACCATGAAAATAGTATGGTTCAATTTAATTCAGTCTCCATAGTTCTCCCTCTAGATGCAGAGGGCATTTTCATCCCAAGTGTATTGTAATTGCAATCAGCAATCACCACATTGCTGAGAAGAGCTAAGTGTATCACAGTTGGTTATAAAATCTTCTATCACCATGTACAATGTTCTTTTGGTTCTGCTCACTTCACTTAGCATTAGTTCACATAAATCTTTCCAGGCTTTTCTTAAATAAGCCTGCTCATTATTTCTTAAAGAACAATGATATCCCATTACATTCATATACCATTACTTATTAATTCATATACCATTCCCCAACTGATAGATTTCCACTCAATTTCCGATTCCAGTGCCATCAAAGTTACTTTCAAAATGGGGCAACTAAATGGCACAGTAGATAGAGCACTGGATCTGAAGTCAGGAGGATCTGAGTTCAAATTTAGCCTCAGATACTTAACACTTACTGGCTGTGGGATCTTGGGCAAGTAATTTAACACAATTTCCAAGCAATTTTGTTGTTGTTGTTGTTGTTGTTGTTGTTGTTGTTGTTGTTGTTGAGACAATTGGAGGTTAAGTGACTTACAAAGGTTATCCAGCTAGGAAGTGTTAAGTGACTGAGGCCAGATTTGAACTCAAGTCTTCCTGACCTCAGGGCTGGTTCTCTATCCACTGTGCCACCTAGCTGCCCCCCATTTTTAAAATTTAAAACAATATCACTGTCATTTAACTTTATTTTAAAGTTTATTAACTTTACAAGAAGTTCTCTTGGTTCTGTAAAATGAAAAAAAAAATAATAGCGTTGAAGGATGCAAAATAAATCCTGAAAAATCTACATTTCTATATGAAAAACAAAAAAAGAAGCAATTATAAAAAGAGAAAACTCATTGTGAATAACAACAAAATGTATCAAATATATGGGAATCAATTTCCCAAAGCACAAAGAATTGTAGACTCAATTACAAAGTATTCTTTATTAAAGAACAACCTAAAAACATGGAGAGATATTCACTGCTCATGGTTAGGCCATGCCAATATAAGAAAAATGACAATCATGCTAAAATTAATTTACATTTTGAATACCATACCATTCAAATTATCAAGAGAATACTTTGCAGAGCTTGATAAAAATGACAAAATTCATTTGGAAAAAGAAGATTTAGACTATATACATATGAATACAATACTGTATGTATATATAGTTTATATATGCATATGTAGTTATGGAAGTTAAATTAAAAAGTTAAACAATATACACACATATATAGTGATAGCAACATATGCAATATATCTCATATCTAATCTATACCTACATCATTGTAAACATTAATATATATGTACATTATATTATAATCCATAGCCCTAGGTATAATATGGATGTATGTAATATAGATATGTAATGTATACACATGCATATGCTATGTAGGTATCTAAATACATACATATATGGTATGTATGTGCATTCATATTTATTCATTTTCTATTTATGTTGCATATATTTTTATGTGTATATATCATGTCTCTCACTATAATGTGAATGTCTTCCTAGCAGGATTGTTTTCTTTATCCTTGTACTTTTCCAAGTACCCCAGCATAGCACCTGGCACATAGCAAGCATTTAATAAGTATTGATTGATCCATCCCAAGGCCACTGATTTCACATCTCCTTTGGAAGGCCAGGGAAGAAGAGAGAGACCACAGCTGCCTGTTGACACTAGCTCGTGGCTCCCTAGACCTCTGGTGGAACAATGTGACCCTCATCAGAGGCTCCATAGATGAGCACAAAGGCAGTAGGGCTAATTTTAGACCTGCTGGCCTTCACGGTGCCCCTCAATGCCGTTGCCTCATGCTTGACATACCCTTCTGCGGAAGGAGACAAAGGGAAATGGTCTGCCCTTGACTTCACGTTTCCTGCCTTTCAGCAGCTGGTATGAGGCAGTTAACCCTTTTACTGCTGAACAGAGGAGACAGGCCAACTCTTGCTTGTGCCCAAGTTAAATCTTTTGACTTTTATTTGCAGATCTGTATATTATTTTTTAAAAATCTAGATATATGGCTTTATGGCAACTCCTGGTATGGAAGTTCTCTGATCTGATGTAGAACAATCAGCCGATCAATCAACAAACATTGAGTTCTGTTACACTCTGGAAGTATCATGGCAAAATTGAAATAGTGTCTGTCCTTAAGAAAGTCATATTCTAGCCAAGGAGACATATTCAAATATAGCTATTCCCAAAATAGATACAAGATAATAATTTGGCTGGAAAGGCAGGATAGAGCACTTGACTTGGAGTCAGGAACACCTGAGCTCAAATTCAGCAACAGATACTTACTAGCTATTTGATCCTGGAAGAGCCAATTAACTTCTTTGTGACTCACTTTTCTCATCTGTAAAATGGGGATAATAAGAACACCCACCCTACAGGGTTGGTATATGGATCAAGTGAAATAATATTGCAGAGCACTTTGTAAACCTTAAAATGTAACATAAATGCTAGCTTTTGTAATCATTACAAATATGGAAACTGAGACCGGAGGTTGCTGAGTGACTTAGGTGAGAAGCACAGGTATTAAGAGGTCAGAAGTAGTTTTTGAATCCAACTCTTCCAACTTTGGAGTCAGAATTTTTATCATAATCAATCTATACCTTCCAATCTTAGGGAAATGGCGAGGATAGAGGAGTTCTTCAACCTCTTCCTTCCCCCCTCCCAGGTGCTAATGTCCTTCTCCAAACACTTAAATATTATATATGTGTTGTTGAGTTATTTTTAACTTGTGACCAACTCTTTGTGATCCCATTCGGGGTTTTCTCTGCAAAGATGCTGGAGTGGATTATCATTTTTTCTTTCCAGCTCATTGTACAGATGAGGAAACTGAGGTAAATAGGGTGAAGTGACTTGCCCAGGATTACATAGCTAATAAGTGTCTGAGGCCAGATTTGAATTCAACACTGTCATTCAGACTCTAAGAGGCCCTATCCACTGTGCTACCTAGCTATCCTAATATCCTAATATATGAATATACAAATGCATTGTTCCAATCTTGCATAAATGTTGTTTCACTCACACACAATGAAAGCTCTTTGAGAACAAGAAGTGTTTCACTTTTATCTCTGTATTACCAGGCTTGATAAATCAATGAACTCACAATAAATTGTTAATTAATTAGATGCTAATTAATTAGTTGATTTGTCTCTTTCGGATTAGGAACTAGCTTTATTCTTTTTTTTTTTTTTTTTATCACACCCCTCTCCTGCCACCACCCAGTGCCTGGCATATAATAGGCACTTTAAAATGTTAATTAAATAAATAAAATTATTTATTTGTGCATGTTCATACAGTCAGGATGTATTCAAAGGAATAATTTGAACACAGGTTTTTCAGATGCCTAGGCCAGCCTCTCTAGCCATTGTGGAAGACTGCTTCTCTCAACTGCAATGGATCTAATATTTGATGGAAACTAGAAATTCAAAGACATAGAGAGAAGCTGGAGATGCTCAATAACTGTATATTAATTGAATGATGACTCAAAACAGAAGGGACAGTCTGTATAAGGGAAAGGGGATGAGAGAGAGAGAAGACAGTGCATGAAGAACAAATAAAGTCAGGATAGACTATATAGGATTTCAAAGAGACTAAGACATAATACTGTATTATATTCCTGGAATCAGAAAGACTCATCTTCCTGAGTTGAAATCTGAATTTAGCAACTGTGTGACTTTAGGCAAGTCACTTCCCCCTGTTTGCCACAGTTTCCACAGCTGTAAAATAAGCTGGAAAAAGAAATGGTAAACTACTACAATATCTTGCCAAGAAAGCTCCAAATGGGTCACAAAGAGTCAGACATGACTGAAAATAACTGGACAACAGCAATAGAATATGGCTGGAAAGGTGGGATAGAGTTTTTAGGTTTCGGGTGCCAGAGAAGTGGCTCCTTTCTTTTTTTGTTTTATAGGGGTACACATTAGCTACTTTCCTAACCTATATGCACTCTGGGGGGTTCGACTACCTAAGAAAGGGGGAGGGATTTGCTAAAATGGAATCAAGATGTAGACTGAGAATGGATCTCAGAGACCATCTATTTTAACTGTCTCATTTTACAAAGGAGGAAATTGAGATTCAACACATTTAAGTGATTTCCCAGAGTCACATAGGTGCTACCTCATAGAAAAAGCTATGAGTTTAGAATCACTGGAGTCAAGTCTCAGAAGGAAAATTTTCTAGCTTTGTGATCTTGGGCTAATTGTTTAACCTTTCCCATTCAACTTTCCCATTTGTCAAATGGAGATAATATCTGTATTAATTTATCTGAGAAATCGAGGAGGTAGTTTTCTAGAAATTTTTCTGATAATTTTAACACCTTATAAAATGTATTAGCTATGTGAATATAATCAGGTAAAGAATCTATGGACTCAAAGGTCAAAAGTTAAAAAGGAGTTACCCATCCAAAGGGAATTTCCATATTAGGAATTGGATGAAATCAAGAGTCTTGGAGGAAAAAAAATACCTGGAATTCTGCCAACCCAGGGGCAAGTAGATTTCAAAAGAAATGACATAGGATCTCCTTTAATGTTATAGAGACAAATATATTTAGATACTAGTAAAGAAAGGAAGATATTGGGATCATAGATTTAAATAAACCTGGAAGATTCATAGATACACACACACACACACACACACACACACACACACACACACACACACACACCCATTTTACAGAGGAGCAAAGTGAAGGTAGGATTTTTCTGATTGTTATTGAATAATATTTGGTGGCTCCCTATGATAGCGGCCAACATTGAGGGGAATGGGACATGGACCTCTCTCCAAATTTGCTTTCAATTTTAATGACTGGACATTTGAGCTTAACAGAGTAAACTCTTCTCTCCCACCTCCATTAAGAATAACCTGTGCTACCTGCCCCTAAGATGCTAAAATGGTAAGAAAAGGAAGAGATCTGATTTGATCTGAATTCCCTCTAGACTCTTGGGATTAAGAAATTCTCACAGCACCTAACTTTCCACAAGGCTTTTGTTGGAAACCAAATTTCTTCCTTCACTTTCACTTCTACAACCAGGACCTTGGAGCATGATGGAGCCAAAACTGACCTTCTTCTCCTGAAACAGCAAGAGGTAACCCCAGTAGCTATTGACTCAAACCAAAAATCAGAGAGGTAGAAACCCAGTCTCTGAACAGAAGCAGTGAACAAGGCAAATCCTTCCCTGCAGCATCTTGCCTCTCCCAGAATTTAGGATGCTAATCCTTTACTCAAACAACAAGGAGAAAGCTCTCAGGGCCCCATTGCCAACAAAGCTTAGTTGATGTAACCTCCCTCTGACTGGGAGCGAGAGTCACAAACAAAGCTAGACTTGCTCTTGGCTCCAGAAAATGATTGCTGGGTTGCTAGGCACAATTAGAGATGGCTGTGGTGGGATTATTGAAAACCTTTTTTCCTTGAGAAACACACACACACACACACACACACATACACACACACACAAGGATTTGGGATTTTTTTTTTTTCAGCTTCCTTTGATGGGACTAATCTTGGGAAGCAACCTTATAATGAGGGCTGAGAGCCCTTTAATGAAGGAAGACTCAAGAAAGAGCAGAGAGAGGAGAACAAAGAATAATAGGCAGAAGTCACGGAAGGGAGCATGCTGGGAATATTCTATGGGAGACTTGTGGGGGGGATTGATCCCAGGTTGTGAGCTGGAAGGGAATTAAAGGGGATCTATTGAATCCAATAGTTTCATGGGGGAGATCTAGACATTAGACTAATTTGCCAAAGGGTACCAAGGAAAAAGTAGAACAATTAGGAAATGGCTCAAGGTTTTCCAAATCAGAAGCCAATCTCTTGTCCATAATACATTATTGTGTCCTTATTCTATGTTATTACAATCAGGGATAGTAGTAGAGGAGAGATTTGCTATCAAGAAGAACTGGATTCAAGTTCTGCCTGTGACCCTTACTAGCTGTGACCCTGGCAATGCACTTAATCTCTCTGGATTCCTTTTAAATGAAGAGATTGGACCCGATGGTCCATGATGGAAGGTATATTCTGTCTCTAAATCTATGATACTGTGACCCATTTGGAGGATGTAGTAGGATGTGGAGTGCAAAATAGGAAGATGGTTAAGAAAACATTAGTTTAATAAGCTAGTAATAACATTTTTACAGCATTGTAAGGATTTGCAGAGCCAATTTTTCATATTTTTTCATTTGATCTTCAAAACTATTCTCATCACCCTCATTTGGTAAAAGAGGACACCGAGACCTGAAGAGTGGAGTGCTTTGCACAGGTTCACATCATTTGCAAGTTTAGGTCTTGTTCTCTGAGCCTCAGTATCCCTGCTTGTAAAATGAAGGTGTTAGCCAAGGTGACCACTAAGCTCTCTTCCATCTCAGACTGAATGATTCCATAAGCCCATGATCCCCCAAGTCCAGTGGTCTTGCCTCATGTAAATGCATGAAGAAGGGTCAACCCCATTTGTTGACATCAAAGTGCCCTATAAAGCTGATAGTGACCTGGGCAACCAATAATTCTTAATTTAGCACAGAGAAAGACCCACCCACTTCTGCTAGGAGGAGGTGTACACCATCCTGCCAGGCAGCTACCATCTCAACATCCATTATACTGAGTTTGCCTTTCCCCTTCAAATAGAACTGCTCTGGCGCCCTCCCACTCTCCTCCCCCTGTTCCTGCACCCTTCATCACATTCCAGACTGGGAAATGGCAGTTTTCTTTTCTCTGGCACAGAACAATGGGCCTCAGGATGTCCAGCCCATCGAGGCTGCTGATTAACAGCCACATTCCTTACAATTTCCCATTTAGAAAGAGCTCATCTTAGGCCTTCAGGCGCCTCATGAAGCACTTTGAGTGCTATCAAGTATGGGAGCCTAAGGCAGATCCATTAAGAAAGGCCATGAAAGAAACAGGAAGAGGGGACAAGGGGGTATACATACACCTAACCCACTAAGAACCCACGAGACTGGAGGCACAGTCCGAAAGATAGATTAAATAAGATAATTAGGGATGAGAAGTACATAGATGACAGATAAAATTAGATGGATAGATATATTAATCATATGGACAGACAGACAGAGACAGAGACAAGCTAAATATAGGTAAGTGTCGTTCAATTGCTTTTCAGCTGTGTCTGACTTTTGGGAAAGTCATTTAGGCTTAAGGACAATACTGGAACTGGTCACCATTTCCTTCACCAGCTCATTTTACAGATGAGGAAACTGAGGCAAATGGGATTAAGTGACTTGCCAAGGGTCATACAGCTAGTAAATATCTGAGCCAGATTTGAACTCACAAGAAGATGAATCTTCTTGATTCCAAGCATCACCTAGACATAAATAGATTACGTAGAGAGAGATGATTAGATAAGCAGACAACTATAGATACATGGGTTGATAGAGAGACAAAGATATGTCTCTACTCTTTGCTCTTGAGAACCAGTTCAAGGGCTGGGGAGAAAACTGTATTGTTATGTTGGGAAAGGCTGTGAAAATCATAAAGGTCTATGTAATTATCAGTAGTATTATCATCTTCATCTTCATCATCAGTATTACTTCATTCTTCTTATCTTTTCCCACACAGGTCTCAGATAGAAATAGTCCAAAGACAAGTGAATATAGTATTGGGTTGTTTATTTATTTATTTTTATGCTATGTGATCATTTCTTCCTCCTCCTCTCATGCCCATCTTTTCAGCCTCCTCTCATGCATTGTCTTCAACCACTATATTGACAGGTCCTTGAGAGCAAAGATTGTCTCAGCACTTTGTACCTGCCACACAATGGACACTTAATAAATGCTTAGTGTTATATTGGTAGATTTGTTAAAGCATCTTTGGTACCAGTTGAGAACAGTCAGAAAACATCCTGTCTTGTTTTCATATTTTTTTATTTTCTCTCTTTGGTGTTTATATTTTGTGAATTTTTCATTTCAAGTATTTTGGAGATTATTCAGAATGGTATTATTCATAAAAGTATGATTCTTAAGTTTTTACAGATCAGTGTGTAAATTTGGACACTTATCTGTAATGATATCTGTTTCCAGCCCAATTTATTTGCTGAATTTCTGGGGGTGTTTGGAGGTTTATATTATAAGATCCACAGTTAATTTGTAAAGGATAGTAAACTTCTGGGTATAATTCTCACCCCCTAGTTTTATCTTTCTAGAAATCTGGTAGGTGCTAAATTACTTTTTTTCCTGAGGCAATTGGGGTTAAATGATTTACCCAGGGTCACACATATAGAAACTGTTAAGTGTCTGAGGCCACATTTGAACTCAGATCTTTCTGACTTCAAGGCTGGTGTTCTATCCACTGAGCCACCCAGCTGCCCCAAGGTGCTAAATTCTTTAAATCTATAATGATATGTTGCACGAGTTCTACCACTTCATTAAATAATCTGAATGGATCAATAAATCTGGGAACCTTAAAGGGAGGCAACCTTTCTCTAATTTCTAGTAACAAGCACCTGATTGTGAATAACCACTTCTATCCTTTTTTTTGTTTGACTTCATTCCTTATAGTTATGAAAAGTCCCTGATAAGAATTTCTTCTATTTCTAAATCCTTCTATTTCTAAAAATAAAAAAAAGCATGAAACCACCATTTATTTGACTTCATTGTCCATATATTATTAGTTTAATTCTTATGGATGTTACCCATGCAGGGCCTTTTGATTCTACTCTTGGATCTTACCCAGTTCATAGATCATATCTAAAAAGAAATCACCTTCTGTTACATTCAATAAATCCGCTGGAATACAACTGTAATCAACTTTTACTTTAGCTTTGTTCCAAAAGTATTTTTGTCTATTTTAAACTTGTTTCATGCTCTGAAAATGTCTATCAATCCTCTTCTGTTTTGGAGAGGAAGTGCAAATCTTTCTATAACTGCCTTAGGGTGAGGAGTTCAGTGTTTGTTAATGTCATCCAGGTTTTTGTTTGGACACTTTCTAGATCCGTTGTCCACTTACTGTGCCAAAAGTATACGTTAAGACTGGTATTGTATAGGGGTAAATTGCTCCTAAGGTGTTTTTCAAGTGAAGTTTCTAATTTCAAAATATTGCTCAGAGCCTTCAAACTTAGTGTCAGCTTTCTCCTGGATACTTTCACACTTGGTATATCTGGACTGAAGGAGAGAATAAGGCCATTTGAAGCATGGTATTAACTCATTGGTGCAACTTGACCTCCCAAAGCTTTCTATCTCTACACTTCCTTGGTGTAAGAAGTTTTTATATAGTTGAATCCAAGATATTTTAAAGTTGCTGGAGCAGAGAGGAAATGTTACGATGATATAAAAGACATAATATGACAATGAAATGGGTAAATGAACATGAAGAATAAAAGGTGATACTGAAGTTATGAATTGGGATGATTGAAGGATGGTTATACCCAAATTATTCAGAGGAAAACTAAGAAGGGAGGAGGATTGGGGAAGGGGGAAGAGAGAATGAATTCCCTTTTTGGACTTGCTAAATTTGAGACGCCTTCAGGATATCCAATTCAGCTTTCATCCTTCGCACCCCATTCTCTCAGAAAAAAAATACTAAAAAACGCTGAGTAAGGAAAGGGTAATGAGCAAATTTGGTCTCAGACAAAAGCTAATAAAAAATCACCTCTCTTCTCTTAGCAGAGGGATAGGGGAACTAGAAGGACAACCTGTTACATACATTGTTAGGAAATTTTATGTATTAATTGCTCTGGCTTCATTGGATTTTATGAGAGGATTCATTTTCTAAAAGGGAGGGGTAAGAATATCTAGAACTATATATAAAGAAAATCAACAATAACACATTTTGAAAAGAAATCTTATAGATGATAACATGTGACATGAATATTAAATTGTATACTCTTAAAATAAGAAGAAATTCTTATCAGGGATTTTTCATAACTATGCATAGGGAATGAAGTCAAACAAAAAAAGGATAGAATCATGATATGATTCTAAAAAAAATTTTCATGAATGCAATTGGATAAAAAAAGAAAGTAGAATGAGGAAAAATCTTTGCATTAACTATTTTTAATAACAGTCTGATATCCAAGATATAAAAACAATTAACAGAAATATATAAGAACAAAGCCATTACCAAATGGATAAATGGTTAAAGGATAAAGACAGTTCTCAAAAGGGGAATTGCAATCTATTAACAGTTATATAAAAGGATGCTCCAGGTTACTAATTACCGAAGAAATAAAAATCAAAACAACTCTCGGGTTTTTACTTCACTCTCAATAAGCTGGCAAAAATGACAAAATTTAAAAGTAATCAAGATTAGAGAGATTGTGGAAACATAGGCACTAATGTATTATTGTTGGAGCTCAGAATTGATCCAAGCATTCTGGAGAGCAATTCAAATTGTGGGAAGTGACTAAAATATCTGTGTGTATTGGGCCCAGAGATTCCATCTCTAACCATAGACATCAATAACACAAAGGTCCCATACACACCAAAATATTTATAGTCATATTTTTTCTGCTAGGAGAAAATCAGAAATAAAGCGATGTCCATTGCTAGGAAAGTGGCTAAAGAAATTATGGTATGAGAATATCAAATAATGAGTACAGTGAATATAGAAAAGCCTGAGAAGATTATTAAAGGAAAGCATAGTTACCAGAGAAACAATATACAAATAATCATTATGTATAATTACAAAATAGTAAATGGAAAGAGTAGCAAAAAAAAAAAAAAAAAAAAAAACTAAAACTAAATGGAATGAATTTGTAATAACAGCTTGACCAAAGAAGAGGCATGAGAAAGCTGTCCCCCTCCCTTCTTTGCTGAAGTGAGAGGGAAGGATGAAAAATGCTATAATGTCAACTGTTTTAATGTGATTAGTTTTCCCAAACTATCTTACTAACTGACTCTCTCTCTCTGTCTCCCTCTTTCTCTATAAGAGATGGCCCTGAGAAGTAGATGGAGTGGGACATACTAGAAAAAGCAGATGATATAAAATAATAATCTAATAATCTTCATAATAACTGGGATTTATATAATATCTTGAGTTTTGCAAAGACCTATATAAATATGTAATTTGATCCTCAAAGACTCTGGGAGATAGGTGCTATTTATTATCTGCATTTTACAGTTGAGGAAACTGAGGCTGAGAGGGTCAGACAGCTAGGAAGTATCTATCTGAGGATGGATTTGAGTTTTTCCCAACTGTAGAGCCAGAATTGCATCCCTATTAAAGTTTAAAGAAGTCTGAAAGATCAGCCCTCACATTTCTCCAAGAAAAAGATCACAGTCCCACTGGATGGACTGGCTCGTCTCAAGGTCCCAGAGTTCATCAGTGGCAGCGTCCAGCTCTGGGACTCAGGCTCCCTGACCACCAGGCCAAGCAGTGTTTTTCCATTAGATTACAGTGCCCTCCATGGTGGGGCTAGCGGTGTCACATCTCCAAAGCAAGTTGTAGGAGCAAATGGGAAGGAAGGATGGGAAGGGAAGAGGAAGGGGGGGATAAAAGGGTCATTAGGAATTCACACAATTAATTAAACAAAGCTGGGGACAGAACAGCCTGGAGAACCCACTGATGACAAAGGTAGGGGCCAATTCTCCAAGGCCTCTTGTGGGCTACCACAAGGAAGGCTCCCAGATCCAACTCCCCACCCAGCCTTAAATATTTGATGCGAAAATCAAAGCTTCATTCCAACTTTTATGAGCAACGTCTCCTGTCTCTCCCTCCTGCCCCTTCTCCTTGACAGCCGCGCCCCCCTTCCCCAAGACTACCCCCTTCATCCTTCACAACCTCCCTCCATCAGCCCAAGTGCATTAGTGCAATTAGCACCAGCCCACTGGCGCCAATTAGCAGCCAATAGTGTCTATATTATGGCAGGGAGAGAATGGGGGAGGGGAGCCTGTGTCTCCAGCCGGCCTTCACACTCAATTACATTAAGTGGAGTCTCCAAGTTGTGGTTGGTTGGACAGTTGTTCAAGTAATTGTGTCTTCTCTGTTGCTGCAGGCAATCTCCTCCCAGGCTCTCTGATATCCTCCTTCCTTACTCCCTCCCTTGTCCACTTACATCAACACACACTTCTTCAGAAAAATAAGAAGATGGCTAAGGAGGGGGAAGGGAATGGGGGTAAGGTAAAAAGGGAGAAGAAAAGGAGAAAATCCAGTGTCTTTGTTTGAAGTTTGATCTATACATGTGAATAGATGTAGACTTGTATATTACAATATTCAACATTATGATGAATACGACATTATCTTAAATTAATTGATTTCTTTAAATAATGCACAATGCCATTTGTTTTCTAGACTTCCCTTCTATTGTATTTATAATCATTTAAATATAATTTATTGGGGTGAAGATGGTGTAACTCCAGTTGAAGGGGGGCTCTTTGGGAGATATTTTGGATTTCATCTTTAGATTCCGGTTGTTTTCAGATATAGCAGGCAGTTCATGAATAATTACTGAAGTGAGATAAGATTGTAAAGTAAATCTATAAGCGATCTTGGGGACCACCTGATCTAAACTCCCCATCTTACAGATGAGGAAACTGAGGCACAGAACATCATAGGGTCATAGATTTAAAGCTAGAATGAAACCTATAAAGACACACCGATTCAAGTTTCACATCCAGGGTTTCTTACTCGAAACCAAATGCTCTTTTCATCATGTCAAGAACTGAATTTAAAGGAGGGAGCTAGAAAATGGCAGCTACAGGCTTTGGATTCATGGATACTGGATTCAAATCTTCACCTTGGCACTGACTTCCTGTGTGACAAGATTGAGTCACTTTTCTCCCAGTCTCTCTTCTATCTCAGGTTAAAAGAGATATTAAAGATCACTCCAAACCTTTCACTTGACAGATGGGGGAACTGAGGACAGGAGAGATGAAGTGATTTGTTTACAATCGAACAGATCACAAGTAAGGAAGTGATTCAAACATATGTCCTGTGATTCCTAACCATCAGTGCGTTGTCCTTTGTGCTAGGATTCCAAGATTTTCTGATACCTGGTCATAGCTATGAAGAAAAAAAAAAAAAAAAAACAAAGGAAGCTTTCTTTATATTACTAGAGATCAGATGTATTGGGTTTGTTGTTGTTGTTGTTCTATCTTTATATCTTCTGAACTAGTATAGTCCCTGACACATTGTAAAAATGGGAGCAAAAAGGAAGTTCTTGAAAAATGTTTGTTTAATTAATCATACACCAAAATTGAAGCTTAGAACTGCAGTCAGACTTTTGGGACATTATAGGAATACATGCCGTGTGTGTGTGTGTGTGTGTGTGTGTGTGTGTGTGTGTGTGTGTGTAAGGTTAGAGATAGTGACTAGATCTGTCATTTCACATTTCACTGTTACCCAGGAAAGGAACATTTCTCTAACAATAAAAGCTGCCCCCTTGATTCTTAGAGTTACCTAGAACACAAAGACATTATGTGACTTTCTCAGGGATACCCAGCCAGTGTATCAGAGGGGACACTTTAGCTTCTCCATCTCTCTTTGTTTCTGTCTCCATCTCTCCATTTCTGTGTCTCCTGTTTCTCTGCCTCTATTTTTCCAGATCTCTTTGTCTCCATCTGTGTGTGTGTGATCAGTGTGATCAGAGACAGCTCTCTCTCTCTCTCTCTCTCTCTCTCTCTCTCTCTCTCTCTCTCTCTCTCTTTCTCTCTCTCTCTCTCTCTCTCTCTCTCTCTCTCTCTCTCTCTCTCTCTCTCTCTCTCTCTCTCTCTCTCTCTCTCTCTCTCTCTCTCTCTCTCTCTCTCATACACCCCTCTAGGTACACATCCTGAATGGATGCATCCCATATTCTCTCAGTGTTCCAGGCACTTCTCTTAAAACCTCAGTTGGAGAAAAGATACCGGCCACCT